>NW_010972572.1:1869936-1878120 GCF_000737465.1 Haliaeetus leucocephalus | reverse complement strand
CCCCCAAATATATCTTTATCTTTAAAGTGATCTGTCCTACATCTCCGTCTCAGTGCCTGCTAAGCAGGTTTGTCAGCCTCCAGAAAGCAGACCAAGCCAGGCACAAGCTGAACAAATGGTGAAGGATACAGCCAATCCAGCAGAAAAAAGACAAACACAGAGGTACCAGACTGAGGAAACGCCTGAAGGAATCACCCAGCCTGGCACAGGACAAGCAACAAAGGGAAAGACCAAGAGAAAGGACCAGAGAAAACCAGTTTAAAAATATTAACAAACTAACCATTTAAAAGTGGTTAATATTGATGAGGTCTTAAACCCCTTAATCAATGTAACTGGCCCAAAGCCACATCCCTAGACAGAAACACTGATTCACACCCACAGCCTCTTACGAACACCCTTCCAGGTGAAACGCATCCTGGGTTAAACTGCATCTTGCAAAGTCCCCCACCTTCAGGTACCACTCTGGGGGGCTGATTTGCCTGGGGGAACCCGCAGCCCCCACTGATGCCAGGAAAGCGGAGGGGCGCACGGCCGCACACGTGCCTGCTGCATCGCTCGCGCTGATCTCCCACCCGCAAACTTGCACCACCAATACATCTTCTTTGATTATTGTTTCTGGCTGGCTGCATCTCAGGGATGGGAGAAAGTTAATTAGACATCTTAGCACCTGGGAAATAAAAGCCTTGATGACCTTCATTGACTCTATTGGAAAATAATTTAGGGTTGTTTAGCTTCCTTTCTGCACTGAGCAGATCATCAATTAGCAACAATAAGTAAAGCGTACAGTATTTTCTTTTTAACACAATTTAATCTGATGTGCTATTTTGTCACCCTTGATACTGCTGTGTCCCAGATGATCTCAGTATTGATGGTTTTGTCCTCAAGTTCTGATGCTTAAATGGGCAAAACATATTTTATCCTGTAATTAAATGAAATGCTCTGCTGGGTGAACATTATCTTAAGTTTTATAGTATTATAGTGCTTTCTATCACCTTAATATATCACCATAGTTCTGTCACTCCAATGAGGTATTACTATATTATTAGTGTAATACATCATTACGGCAAGGTGTTTTCATGATGTATTGCTGAAAAGATGAAGCCATCAGGAAGAAAAAAAATCCACAAGCAGGCTCAATATAATTACAGGATAAAAGGATACTTCATCATGAAATCTGATAATGATTTGACCTGGAAGTGAATGAAAGCAGGGAGAACGGAAAGCTAAAGGGAAAACAAGAGAAAAAACAAAATTTTCCCCTACTGATAGATGTTACAACAGAGGTGCTGTGAGCAAAAGCCAAGATTTCGATTTCATCTGCATTCAGCGCTAGGTAGGGGATCCATCGCACCTGACTGCACCCATCTGAATGCTACACGCTTACCTTAAACTGAATAGCAGTCATCAGTAGAGAGAGCAGAAACTCAAGACGTGATACAAGCTGCCCTGTCTTGAATGGGACAAATCTCTCCCCTTCTCCCTCTCTCTGCATTGGGCTGCTCATCTACAGCTATGCAGCAGCCACAGCAGACGGTAGCACGGTGTGGGGATGGACTTAGAAAGAGTGAGGACTTCCAACAAAATCCCAACTTTACCCGGCGTGGCAGGGAACAGGACCCACGACACAGCTGTTCTTGCATGAGGAAAATGCCAGCAGGGAGCCTACACCTCACCCTCACTCGATGCAGCTGAGGAACCTGCTCCTTAATTGTGAAATGCATTTAAAGGAGTATGGCTGGGCCATAGGATCAAAGAGAGAAGTGGAGATTTTAGGAGACTACATGCACATTGAGCACAGGCACCACTGTGTGTGCTTTTGGATGCTGAACAACTCAAAAGGAATTGCAATTTTTTGTGTTTTATATACATAAAACAAAGCAAGCTATTTTAACAAAGTGTTTATATTACTTCTAATTATATTCTCAGCAATAGATTACAACATGCAGCCCATTAATTAAATAGTAGTAGTGGAAGTCCAATTTATTTTGTGCGGCACCCATGCTTCTGCAAAAGGGTAATTTCAAAGCTTCTGCACTTACTGATAGCTACTTTTAAAAAGCATTTTCAAGGAGTTAAACTAATTGCATGTATCACGAAACAAAAGAACTGCCAAGAACTGGCTCTCAGCTGGAGAGGGAAGGGACAATGTGGAGGTGGAAGGGAAGAAAAGGAAGAAAAATCTGTGCTGAGCTTGCGCAACAGGTGAGCTGAAGGGAACCAGCAGCACTGCAATGTTTGACTTCAGAACATCAGGTAGGAAAAGAAAACATTGTTAAGTTTAATCACAAAAACAGCTGAGGAAAAAAATAAATAACCTGCTTTTAGCCATTCATCTTAAAGCCCAGGGTTAGCAGACAATGTCAGGCTAATTCAGTTTCTCATACTATAATGCACTTAGAGGTTTAAGTTTCCATCCAGAAAGTCCAAAATGCAGTTTGTGCCATTTAAGAAAAAAATTGTGTGCATTTAAGCAACAGCTAGGTTATATTTAGCAGTGAACTCGATCAGCCACAGTTGACTGATCTTTGTTGAAAGGCAAGGATAAACCAAAGTGAGATTTGACTCTACCCTGAAGGACTCCCACAGCTGGTTCCTGGGCTCAGGTGGCTCCTGAAGTTTGCAGTTCAGGCTCAGATGAGCTTTAGGATTACTTAGTCCTGGTGAGCCTGGATAGCCCAGGGTGAATATATTGTGAGAACAGGCTCTTTATGCATTCCCATCACTTGAACTATACATTTTTTTTTAGATGAAAATGAACTTCTTTGAGCATCATCAACCCCAGATACTCACTAAGGCTGCCACAGCATTACGTCCCCATTGGGCTCCATCTCAATCTTCAGCTCGTCCTCATGCCAATGAGGGTCATTTTGCATGTGTTTAAGTCGTATTTGAGGCCTGTGATAGAACAGAGAAGTGACATCCTGTCTTGCTAAGCCCTGATTAATGCAGGTTTTCATCCAGATTTGATGAGCTAATCCTCAAGACATGACAAAAAAGTCAGATCTTGTCTCAGGAAAGCTACCAGGAATGGGATCACATGTTCCCAGACCCTAGGGAACAGCTACAAGATTTTGCTGTGAATTCGAATATGTTTTTCCCATCTGAAAAACTGCATCTGGGGTACCTCCCTCCCTCGTAAAGACCTCCTCCCACATACGGGCTGCATAAGCACCTGTGAAGGAGCTAGACTGACATTATCTGCCATGATCAATGGATTAAAGAAAGTTCTGTTTTCAAGATTACTTACTTATCTCTGGTATTCACACAGGTATTCAATATTGGGGTATTCAAAGAAAGACACCCAAATCCAGGATGGGCTACAACCCATCATGGGCTCAAATGCAGCTGGAGCCAGCAAACCAGTCTCAGCAGTCTCTGTCTGAACTGGAAAGCTCTGATGCTTAAACTGGAAATCTGCTCAATAAATAAATTACCACGAATAAGCTGGGAAACTCTACTGTCTGGTGAGGCATTTTTCTTCCTGACCCTGCTCTCCTTTCTGATTCATGGGAGAAATTTTCACAGGCAGGGTTTGATTATGCAAATACCTGCAGGTACTTAATGGGATGGTCTTTTTTATGTTATATTTCACAGTTTTGGTCTTAATGAATACAACCACAGTGCTGAGCTTTCTTCTGTAACATCATGAAGGAACCAGAAGTTTCCCCTCTCCATACCTGCACGGAGATCCCAGTGACCCTGGAGCAGAGGTACAGGGCAGGCTTACAGAGCTCTTGGGAGCAGGAATTCAACCACTGATGTTGAGCGTTTCTATGTAATTTATACACTTCTGGGTTGAGATGAAGGTTTGATACAGTAGCTTGCCTTTGATGGTACATTGCTGTGTCACCTGTGTTGCTTCATCACAGCAGTTTGCTGTCGTGCAGTAATTTCAACAGGACTTAGGTGCTCACAACACTTTAGACACGTGGTCCTGCCCATCCAGCAGTTCTCAGCCTAAACCCCGTGTCATCTGCCAGCACTGACAGCTCTGGTTTGGGGTCATGATGTTAAAATAAACTGTTGGAAGGCACGGCCAATGCCAGAGTAATAAACATTATGATGCCAAGACAGAAAACAGTGGAATGACAAGCCAGGGCTGCCTTACTGGGTAAGGGAAGAACACAGCCCATATAGCACAGCAACCAGAATATGTGCAATGAGAGGACAGGTTTTCCCTAAAACAAGCAAAGGCAGATTGTTGTCCTGCAAATAAAAAGAAATATCTGTAGACACCTTAAACTTACCTAACTCAGCATCTGGGCACAGCTCGGATGGGATTGTCTCACCTAAGTTCCCTCAATCAATGTTAAGCTTCCAGTGTAAGACTCATCCTCTTGGCAATGCAGAGCGACAGGAAGGACCTACCCCACCGCGCGAGGTGCCATGGGTCTCCTCCTGCGGCACATCTTGCCTTCTTTTGAGAGAATGTGGATGATGGCTTCAGCCTGGAAACTTGGCATTCAGACAGCTTTTAGGTACGGTTTTGCCCCAGTTTCTAGGCAGATCAGTAGATGCAATCCCTTCAGCACAGATGTGGCTGATCCAGAGATGGTAACAGGGAAAAACTTCTGAGTCTGGCAATGAGCATGGACTTTTCAACAAAGAGAAAAGAAAAGCAACAGAAGAAACAGCCTTGTCACAGAGGAGTTTATCCCTGTTTCCATCCATTGCCACTACACACTGTGCAAGCACAGTGATGGTAGAGCCCATCATCCGCAACCTCCCTGCCTTGGCTAAATTTCCGATATAGGTAGCCAGTGCATTTACATAGGAAATGCAAACAAAAGCAGGAGACTGAAGTCAGATACATACATCAAATCCTGATGATAAACACCCAGGGCCTCACTGGATAAAGCTAAAATGCCAGAAGAACAAGTGCTGCTACTCTGTGGCTTTAGGGAGGTCAGGCATGATTTTGGTAATGAAAGAAAACCTAAAAATCACACTGTAATTCTTGAAAACCCCATGTGTCATAAGATGGCCATTCTGCTCCCAGACCTAAAGGGAAACTTGTATCTTCTCCTTAAAGATTGTAGGGGAGAAGGACATTGTGCTAAGGGATTTGCATGATGAGATGATGACCGCTAGGCATACAGAAAGAAAACCACAAAGGAAACCACAGGATTTAGGCAAAATACTGTAGTGAGGATACGGGCAAAGATAAGAGAGAAACAGACAGGAAAAGTTAGTGGGGAACTGGGTAAATTATCCCTAGAGCTGCAGATCCTCGAAGTCCAGCTTAGAGTCTGCCGTTGGTTTAACAGATGCCAGCAGTGACAGAGCTAGAGTTGTACCCTGTTTTGTTCCAACTCTATGGCAATCGAACCAGCAGCATTCCCATGCTGCTTTCTTCTTAAAACATGGTAAGAGATGAAACTACAGAAGAGGCTGAATTAGTTCATCATCACTAACTTTCAGTAGTTGACACATCCACTAATCTTCTAAAAAATATGAGATGTAGAGTGAATCTTGGAATGATGATTTTTAATCTAGAATAAGCTTAAAATTAAGATAAGAAGCTTTTGGGTTGCTCCAAAACTTTTGGAGAGGCAAAAGGAGTGCTAGAAAACTAACGCTATGGTAAATCCCAGCCAAGCTGAAACGGCTAATTATCATCCTGTTAAAAAGAACTGTTTGTTTCCTTTACCCAGTCGGTATGTTTTTACTCTGCTGGGTGAAAGAGAAAGGAAATGTCTTAAAATGCTCTGCTTGTGTGCGCTCTGCTCTGCTCATTGGATATTTGCTTTCAGCATTATTTACCCTTGTCTGGAAGATTTTTTCAAATTACGCTTTTACTTGCAGCTCTGGCATGATTATGGTAATCCAGAAAATAGCTACTCTATGAGTAGCTGGGAAAATGCACCTTTATATCTGAGGTATTTTTAACAAGAAGCTGGGCCTTATACATTTGAGAGTGAAGCCAACAGACATGTTGCATATCCATACTCCGTCCTGTGCCGGGTACTGCCTGCTCCCGGTGTGCGCAGTCCCAGCAGAGCAACTCCTCACCTGCGGTCCCCAGCCATGGCATGGGTACAATATGGCTGTGTGGTTCTCCTGCGGGCCCTGGTCAAGGCAGACGTCTTTCGCCTTGTTGTTTCGAAGCTGTAAGAAATAAAAAGTGCGGAGTTATATGGCCCTGTCTCTTCGGAAATAAGCAATAAACTGACGCGCAGCAATGTCTCTAGCCTCTCTTGCTATAGAAAGAATATACAGTGCTCTATCACTAGGCATAATCAGGCAGAGAAAGGTTTACTGTGCCATATGTTTTCTTTAAATACGGGGTCTAATGATGACTGCTTTTATATAATAATCACCATTCAAAGGAGCCAACTTCCTTGAACAGTTTTCTTTGTATTTGGTCATGTGTGGTGGTAACAAACATATTTTTAGACTGCCGTCAGCACGTTGCCAGGAGCCTGAAATCAATGCAGAATCACTTGTATTTCATCGAAATCTCAAAGTGCTCAACAAGGCAGGGAAAAAAGTCCAGCTAGCACAAGGAGCCCATTCAAACAGTCACAGGGATGCAGGAGGAGACAGAGAGATGGCAAACCAGCCATCAAGTACTGAAAGACACACTTCAGAGGGAGCATGGAAGCGCTTCGTTCATGCTACAAAGCCAAGTGGCCGCTGAACCCCAGCCACCAGGTCTGTTAACGCAGAGCTGTCCTCTCTCCAGGCTCCCCACGTAGGGCAACTGCAATAATACCTCTGAAAATACTACTTTTGGGGAGGTTTTAGTATGAAGGCATTAAGTAACTTTGATAATAAATCCTTCTTAAAATTAATGCCCATCTGGGGGTGCTCGGGCTGTGCTTCAAGAAGCCTTCTCAAACTGCCACTATTCCATGAGACCTATTGGAACAGAGTATTCTTAGTTCCCATAAATGCCTGTTTTTATATTCCCAGTATGATCTCAAAGCCAACAGAGATTGAATTAAGTCTCCTTACTTTATCTCGTCCTTAAGCTGTTGTGACAATTCACTGTATCCTACAGAGGCCTTGTAAAGAATTAGGCTGAATTTAAGTCAAAGGGGTTTATAAGATGACTACATATTAAAAATATACATACAGCTGCTTAGTCCATGGAGTCAATGCATAATATAGATAATTTTTTGTCAATTCAGTAAATGAGGTATTAAAATATTTTACTGTATATGGTCTCCAAGATCAGAAATAAATCCCCAAATAGGTTTTTAGAAGAAACTGTGAACAGATTTATAAAAATTTATATATAATTATACAGAAATAGTAGGTTCTGATTCACATTCCTCTCCTTTGAGGCTATTTCTCATCAGAGACTCAGCAGCTGTAAATATTACCAGTTTGATCTAAGGGACTGCTCAGCCTTAATTACCTCGCCATAAGCAACAGTGTTGTTGTATCTTCTCATTTCTGGATAAACATGGTCCAGGTACCACTGGAAATTTTTACACTTCAAGCTCTTCCTTAATGCTTTTCTCTCAGAAACATCCCCAATGTCAATACCTGGATTCTGAAAAATAAAGACACAGCAGGTCACTGACCAGATACTCTTAAAAAAAAATTTAAAAGAGAGTATTTCACTGATGCTTGGTATCACTTCCAAGCTGCCTGCAAACTGCCAGCAGCTGAGTAACTCCCAGCAGAGGCCATGCCAGGGAATTTTAGCATGTGTGCCCAAGCCGAAATCATCCTCACAGAAGTCAGAAGGAAGACTTGGGTTTCACAGCCACAGCGAGGAGGAGATATGCACATCTCTCATAGGTTTTGAAGGCGTCCTTGCAATGGCCACCAGACTGATGCTGGACGTGTTTTGGTCCTGGGAGGTAATTTAGAAGAGAGAACCCAAATGGAGAAGAAAATGTTTTGGAGGAAATACGAGAAGTGCAGCTTTACAGAGGTGAATCTTCTCACTGATGCCCCTGGGCTTTGGATCCATTTGAGAAAGACTGAATCTGCCAATTTTTAAAAGATCTCACCTCCCTTTAAGTACCGATGTACAGGACTTCCAGAAGAGCTTAACAGCAAATGTACATCAGGATTTAAAAGAGGGTCACATGCTGAATCCTGGAAATGCAAATCCCTCACTGTGCATTGAGCACCAAACCCCTTCCCCTTACACACCAACGGTGTGTGACCCTACTAAGAGGCAATGCAGAGGACAGCACAGTTAAAAGGTATAAAAGGCGGGGGGGG
>NW_010972572.1:1826153-1869926 GCF_000737465.1 Haliaeetus leucocephalus | reverse complement strand
TGGGGGGGCGGGGGGGGGGGGGTTTAAGATTCATACATAATAGAGGCAGATAGCTAAGAATAAAGGATAAAAATCACAGGAGAAGAGAAGTTGAGGCTGAACCTCAGAAAAACCTCTTGACAATTTGGACAATTATGTGGTGAAATAGTCTCCCTGGAGACATAGAGGAACCCCACTGCTCAAGCCAATTTAAAAGCAGAAAAAGCTACAATATCTGTCCCTGAAGGAACAATCTTACAGGAGCTGGGAGCCAGGGCTGAAGAGAGCTGTCGCCCTTTAACCTTTTATTCCATTACAGAATTTGGGGAACTAATGCAGCAGCCAGATGAAGGAAACCAAAGGCACATTGCAGCCCCTTTTACTCTTTCCTACAGGTGTCTGGGTTTCTACTCTATTTTAGCTCCTGCTCTTGTCTTTTGCAGTGATCATTAAATACAGCTGGGAAAGCAATTTTCCATTACAATGCTTGTAATGATCTTCTAATGAATTATTCACTCTGCTTTAGAGAAGACACCATTTTAATAGGCGACTGGTAGCTGATCGGTAAAAATAAAGATGATTCAGTGTAGACAGGTAGGACAGGCTGAAATGTCAGTGGGCGAGATGGGTCACACAGCAAAGTGGGACCAGAAACCAGTCAGCACCTGAAATATTCAGTGCATGGGGTTTGTCTTGGTTTCGAACATAGTGGCATCACAAAATAATGCAGTGTATATCATAACCCCTGCACAATATCACCTGTCAAACAAGGCTTCTCTGAAATTAAACCTCAATTTTACTGGTAAGACCTATATAAAAATCTCAAATTGTTTTTAGAGTAACCCAGATGTGTTTCCTCAGACCCATTCCCAGTGCCAATTCATGTGATGCTGCCTTTTCCGAGCTGTACAGGACCTGAGGCTTCCTGATGAATTTTAATCCCTTTTTGCCACGCTCCAAAGCTGTTCCTGAGCAGCAGCATGGTGCCTCACCTCTAAAAAGGAATCGTCCTGAGGATTGGGGCTGAACCTGCAGTAATTTATGATCCCTGCCTATGGGCATTTGGATCTTGCAACCTGTTTTTAAGGGAGACCTGAAATCACTCAGTCCTGCAGGCAACTCTCTGCTCCTCTGAACGCTTGGAGCAGTGCCCATCACAGCCAGTGCCCTCCTGCAGCTCACTGGGTAAACAGCATTTCTTTCCATCCCTGTTCATCTATTTCTCAATAACAAACTAATCCAGGACTCCCCACCACCCCCAGGATGACAAACCGGCAGCACAGGCAGCTCATCGACCCTTCCCAGGTACCTGTTGTTCTCTAATGCAGTACAAAGTTGCGACTACTGCAGCTCTAAATGCCAGTAACTCTCCCTAGATGTAACCTTTCCTCAGAAAGCAGCAGCAGCTCATGTTTTTATGTTTTAATGTTTTTCAAAATGCCCCCGAGCACAGTGCTGCCAGCTGGGTACCCTGCCACAGCAGGATCAGGACCGCAGCAGCTCTTTGCATGGGTGTGATCTGCAAGGTATGAATATTTTGTGTTTATATTTAGCACCAGAAGGGTGGCTGTAAATAACTGCTCACATAGGGTATGGCCACTTGTGGCAATGGTTTTTCCTTGCACTTCAACGGAGCAGCCCAGTTCTCATGCTTAAATAAGTACACTGCAAGTGGAGTGGCTGTCAGGGGGTTCTGCAGGGCACCCCGAATCCTCATCCCCCCCATAACCTGGAGAGCATCACTGCATCCCCTCCTCACCACACCTTCTTCTTCTGGCAGGACCAGAGGCAGGAGATGGGGGGGACTGGCCCAGCCGGGGGTGCTCCCAGTGCGCTCCAGGCAGTGTTCAGAGCCAGAAAGCAGGAGATGCTCATGGGTTTCATGATTAGAGAGAACCTGCATGGAGATCGGAGCCCAAGCAGCAGCCTTGGACCGACATAAAGTCCTCCTGGAGCCTACAGAGCTTACACAGAAGTGCAGGGAATCACCTAGATAGGTCCACGTGCAGGATGTGTCCCCTGGGCATGGTCACTTTGTCTTGCTGGCAGGACGCCAGTTTTCCAAAGGCACGCCATGCTGTGATGTGGCAGGATTTACACGAAAAATAACATGTCAGATCTAAGAAAATCTAACCATTTCTGCGCAGTAATAAATAAAACCACCAAAGCTATTTAAAGAGAGTGTTTCTGGAGCACTTGCACGAGGCACTGCTGAGAGGGGATCTCCTTCCGTGAGCCACTGACCTCCAATCCTTTACCTCTGAACACGGTTTCTAAGCGCTGATGGCCTCGACTTTCCCAACACTGGGAAAGCAAACAGCCCAGGCACCTGGACCACGCACCGTCCGCAGTGAGCTCTGGGCAGCGACAGCATCTGTAAGCTGGGAAACCCGAGCTGGGCTGCATGCAACACGGACCTCCCCAACCTGCAGGAAAAAAGCTCATGCACTGATGATGCTGATATTAATAATCTTCTGCCAACTGACTTTACAGACAGACTCCATCTGCGGAGCAACGTCATGACATAAACTCACACTGTGTAAACACTCAACGGGGAGATAAACACTACAATACAGGTTTAATTTTTAGAATGAAAATAAAAAGGCTGATGTGAACAGTGGGAATTCCTCCAAAGTCTGCAGGTTTTGCAGCATCTCCATCAAAGCCGAGGGAGCTCTGCTGACTTCCACAGCTGGGGATGCGACCCAGGGTATTCAAGGCTCTGCTTCACCCAGGGGCACTAAATGCTCTATAATTCAAGTTTTTAACCCAATAAAACGAAGACTTAGGATAGGGTGCAATGGCCATACCTCCAGAGGCAGGTTCCACGCAATGTAGACATGCCATTTGTAGTCGTCCATCCACACCTCAGCCACCCGCAGAGCGTTGCGCTTGGTGTAAAAGCCAATGTTGTTGTTGTAGGGCTTCTTCTTGCGCTCGATGTGAGCCACCCTGGAGCAGGGCAGGACCTCCATGCTGCCACCACACAGCCACACCTGCAACACAACCACACAACACTGTCAGCACAGGGCTCTGCTGTGATGCAAAGGGTCCACATATACATCAAAGAGGAAGAAGTGTTGGGTTTATGAGGTTTCTATAATATCCTGGCGAGCACAGAGCACCACATCAACTAGCCGGCAAGTGGAAACGCATGGCCAGGTTTGGTCTTTGCTCAACAGCGACACACATAGGGAGAATTTAACCTGTAACCAGAGCAAAACACGTGTCAACTTTAGAGGGATCAGGTCTATATCCAGCAAGTGGTATTAATGCGTTGCAGGATCCAGTGCTGAGTTTACAGTGATGTTGCTGCTAAATAAAAAGGATTAGCGACTGGAATAGTTGAAACACTTGCAAGATCTCCTCCTGCAGAAGGGATGACTCAGTGAAACATATGGCAGGGACAGATTTCTCCCACTTGAAAACACTTGTTCATTATTTTTCTTTCACATGCTGTTTAAAATTCCCTTAAATCACAGTTTACAACTTAATAAAATCTTTTGAGATCTTCTTTTTATCACGCAGAAAGGGAATTCGCAGAAAGACTTGCCATACCTTGGTTCTTCTATCCCCGTTTGTCTTCACCAAGAAGTTATTTATCTTAATTAAAGATGCGTATCCAGGACACCAGGCAATCGTTAAAAACACATATGCCAAACAGGCCTAATAATCCCAGTTTCGCCTGTTTTGCAGTCTGCTCCGCATTATCATTTTGCACAGTTGTTATAACACCCATCATTTCTGGGATCTCTTCCAGACTCACCACTTTTTATCCCATCTGCGTTCCCTAAATTTTACCCTGCTCAATACACTCTCCCGGCAGCACAGGGACCCTCCTGGCTGTATCAGCTGCCCTTTTTAATCTCTAAGCGGTGGGTTTAGCCCATCCAGTGCTGGGCACATGCACATCCCAAGCCCAGGTCACATGAGTAAGGGGCAGTACAGGAGGGAAACATCTTCCCTTGGGGTAATCCTGCTACTCATGCTGTTCTCACTTCGATTGCTGCAGAATATAGGAGCCCACGTCAAAAAATCAGAGGCCCATTTTATTAGCTGGTGCATAAACACATAGCAAAAAAATCCCATCTTACTCCTGTTCTGCTGTTTGACCTTCCTGAACACTTTTAAATACAATTGCTTGCCTCCAGAGCGAATTCAGAGCTGATCTCTGAGACGAGGGATATGCCTGTCCCTCCTATCCAGCTGCAACCACACTCGCCTCTGGCCAGCCAAGTCCACAAGGTCTGCTCGAAGTTTTGCAAGAGGCCACATGCTGGCAAAGCAAATAAGAAGTGAACAAGGTAGTTCTAAAGAAAAATATACACATTTTTAAAGGAACATTCCCAAGGCAATAGTTTGAGAAAAACTGCCTGTGTTTCTTGCCTGCTCAGTTCTTTAGTTTCTCAATGTCTTGGTGAAATAGGAGCATCGAGTGCTGCCCTTGGGTGCTCCCAAAGCTGCTGGGTTCACCCACAGCGCTGAATAAACCTGCCAGTCCTGTAAGATCCCCAGCACCACCTGGTTTTGTAGTTTTGGGGATTTGTTAGGTTTTGCCCTGATTTGAGATCAGAACAATTATTTTAAAAATGTAAAAACCATGACGTAATTAAAATGTCATTTCCCAGCAAGTTTGCCTCTAACAGTAAAGATGCACTATTGCCTTTCCATGCTTCAGTTAAATAATTCACATGGCTTTATGCTAGACAGCTTTCCTAGATTTCTGGAATGTCTGTACAAACTATCTTGAAATGCACATATTGTAAAAACCTGAGAGAGAAAGAGTGTTGGGCATTGTGCAAAGGGCATTGGTTATATACGTATCCACAAGCCAGTTCCAGAGAGATCAATAAAAATTTAATTCAAAAAAGGCACTTATGCAGGGAAAGACCATACTTCTATCTCCTAAATAAAGCCTGAACTGTCATTATAAACTAAAAAATCTAACTGTTTTTACAAGGCATTTATAAACATTTTTGCTGGTAACAACAGGAGCAAAGAGACCTATTACACGGGAAACAGCCAAGTCACACCCGGCATTGCTGTCCTCAGTGTAGAGGAGTAAACCACGGCCCCAGGAAGATGTTGCTTGTTCCCATGTGCCTGGCAATGACTTTCTGTTCCCACTGACATACAAAAATGCATGTGAACCGGTCCACAGGTGACAGCACAAGGGCTGCAATCCAGGGGACATCCTCCATGGCCATGAAGCATGAGGTGTACTTGCCCTACAAGCTAAGCGTGATGCTTTATCCTTGCAATAACCATGACTGTGGAGCGGTGAATGGCCCAGAGAGAGGCCCCAGACTTTGTTCTCTTGGTGCCAACGTGAGATGAGCTGCGAGACACTGCAACCAAAAGGGCTCTGCGGACCAATATCCTCCCAACAAGGCTGGAAGTCATCGCCTCACTGATGCCCTGATGCCCCAACCTGCAGCAGCTTTACCCTTGTGGCACTCAGACCCTGAGGGCAGAAGGTTCCCAAAGAACCTTCATTTATGTCCCTATTGAGCAGCCTTTTGTCCCTTCAAAGACCTTTAGCAAATAGATTACCTTCCTATTAAGCAGATTTTTCATGTTCATAGCAAATATACCTACAATCCCTTAAGATACTCTATTTACTGCAACTAACAGCATTAACAGGACAATCAGTCCAGCATGCTGTTTCTACTAATTCTTTGAAGAATTACCTCTTAGTAGATGGGTAATCAAGAGCCAGCACAACATTAAGACCAATCAGAAAAATAAGGTTTTGTGCAATTAATTAATGTTTAGCCTATTTAACAAGGCAGAGTCTTTTACACTGCTTCCTACAAAGGATGAAATCATGACCACTTTGTTTTACAAAATATGCATGGATGGCATGTAAAGCCATGTTTAAAGACTCAAGATAGAGTATGTAACACAGCAGGTTAAATATGACAAGCAAGTCTCAAGTTTCTCCCTTGTTTTCTGACATTCAGATTTCAACATGACTATTAGCTTGCCATTCATCCACCCGTCAAGAGATGCAGAATTAAAAATAGAAGCATTCTCCTCCAGTAAATGACGGTGACTCAATAAATTCTCCATCAGTCTACACACAGGAATAATCAAACATACAGAAAGATGCTTAGATTTATAAATAACCAGTTAACACGAAATTCTAGTGAACAAATCCCAGAGAAACAAACAGAAAACAAATCCATCACCCAGAGATCTTTGATGTGTTTTTCAGAAAGCTGGTGGGTAATACACTTGCAATTATTTTCCAAGCAAAATACGTCCTAAGAATTCAGCATGGAAAAGCAGCAATTCCTCTCAAGCAGTGAAATGTCCGAGTACAGCTGAAACTGCATCGGCCATCTACTTTCTAGAAGCTTTTGCACATGTGGGAGGCAAACTTTGGTTAGCATGAGACTTCATCGCCATGCTCCAGCGATGGGGTGACCCAGCCTTGCTTTCTAAACACCCTTCACATGCACGAAGGTGTCATGGGTGTGTGAAAGCATTTGGGAAGCAGCTGGCATCACAGTGACCTGCACTGGGGATAACCCAAAACGGGAAGCAGATTTGGCGTGATGCAATACAGCTAGTGAGCTTCAAGGGAGGTCCAGGTACCTCTCTTGTGCACGCGTACCTACCAGCCAAGGCATCAGCATCTCCTCTGCCATCAGCCTTCAGGCCTCCATTTGCAATATCAAAGCTGTTTTTACAGTGCTCTTATGGAGCACTCTGTATGTCTTCATTCCTAGGACAAGTCCTTCATTCAGCTAGGACACAAGTAACGGCAGCGTTTGGGAGCATCCTGGAAAGCAATGGTGACCAGGCCTGTTAGACGGGACTGCGAGCGAGCTGAGGGAGGAGGCACCCTGGCATTGCCTGGGGAAGTGCACATCCCCTGCAGTTACTGCATTCCTAGTAATGGAGGGGAAATGGAAGACTGCTCACAAAACATAGCGTACTGATGGTCCTTTGTGCATCTAATAGAGACAGCGAGAAAATCCCAATTCGCTCGACCAGCTCATTGCAGCAGCCACAGAAACCATTTTCCAAGTGTTATGTAGTTAAGAACAATTACTGTCCATGATCCCCTTTGCCCTCAAAAATATACTGCAGCTATCAATTTGCCTTGCTTCTGTCTGCCAGAGCCAGCGATTAGTCCCAACAAGCATTACGTAAACAAAAGGGCTTTTGGCAATCTGCCTAATGTCAAAGGAGCCAGCCAGGCAGAAAAGGGTGACCCAGAGGAGATTCACCACCCAGGAGGGTGCTAAAAGCCCATCCTGTGCTACGCCAGGCTCAAGGCATCGTCCGCGCTGCCCAGTCGAGCGGGGCTAGAAATACGCGTTAGAGGGGCTGGACAAGCTCATGCCTTGAGGTTGGCAGTGCCGGCGCGATTAGTGCTTTACAGGTCTGGTTTGCTTGGAGGGAGCAGCCCAGAAGACGTGTTTGGTTGACACTTGGGGCAAGCAGGAGGATGCTGCTGAGCAAGGGGAGCTGCTGCCTTGTCCCACCCCATCCTCTCTGGCAGGTCAGAGCTGCTTCTTCCACTGTGTGCTGTCCCCCTCCACTCACCCCATGGAGCAGGGACCCCTCAGGGCTCCCTCCCTTGGGTGCAGGTGCAGCAACATTGAAGTCCACCCACCACCCACTGAGCAGCAAAGGACGCACACAGGGGAAGGCACGGCTGCACCTCTAGCAAAAGAATGGGAGAAAAAATTCACTTTGAAAACCAAGGTGTAATGCACAAATATTAAGAAAACCTTGTTCCTCTCCCCAGCCTTACGCAAGCAGTCCTTGCTATGCCATGGTGCCCACTGGCAGGGAAGCAGAAGATAAAATTATTAACTTGAGACTATTTTCATCAGAAAATACTGTCGCAGGGGCTGGTTCCCCTGGGATGTCAGAATAACTTGTACATCCCACTTCTCTTCACGCTGCTGCAAGCCATACAAGAGAATTCAGTCTCACCATCTGTTTTTTGCACAAAGAAAGCCGACATCAGAGAAAGAGAGAAGGAAGGACTTCTGCAAAATCAGAGACAAAACTGGGGCTGGTCCCTTGCCACCTTCGAGCCGGCAGAGTGCCAGGATGGTGCCCCGCCCCAGCACAGCACCTTCTCCTCTCAACCATCAGCATCTCCAGATGAAAAACCATACTACTGGTGCCCCTGGGCCGCTGCCTTATATAACGCTGTGCTTCCTCCCCATCCCTGGGATATCATTAATAACAATAATAATAAAGAAAAGAAAAGAAGGGACAGTGACTACCTTGGGTCCTGGATGCAGTGCTCTAGCTGGAGTGTGGTGTGACATCTATGATCAACACTGACAGCTCCCATTAAAGGATCCTGACTTTAGTTGCTTATAACTTTGCCAAATTTTAACTATTCAGACTGAAATATCCTAGAACAGCTCGAGCCTGCCTGCAGTTAATGCAAAGTGACATCATGTCCAATGGTGTCAAGATGAGTCTGTGAGGTAAACTTTTAATCTCTGAATGTATTGTGACAGAAGGAAACGGGGGAAAAAAACCCACTCCTAACGTTCATTACACAAACTCCAGGCTTTTTCAGCTGATAACTTCATTTCTAAGGCGATTAGCAAACCCATGCCTTAATTAGCAATAGATTTCCCATTTAACAGCTTTGCCTTATCTTCGCCCCCCTCCTTTCTTTTAAAGTAACTTCTTAAGTTAAGGGAAAAACACAATTACCCAGGGCCGCTAAAATAATAAGGAATGTATCAGAACAAAGACCTAAATAATAAAATTGAGAAACAGCAAAAAAGGCAAAGACATAATCATTTCTCCACATGCTCCCTTGTATAGTTCTGAGAGACGGTATCACTCCAAGTTATTCCTTTTGTCAGAAGAAACAACACATACAGATACATCTCCAGCTACGTAGCTGAAGCAGTTTCTATCGTTTCTCTTCCCACTTTGGCCAAGCTCACACTGCCACGTCCTGCTCCTCAAGATACCAGAGCAGCAAAGGGGTCAGGAATGGCTTGAAGAAGTCGCTCCCCCAAACCTCTGTAATCCCTTGTGCCCAAAGCACGGCCACTGCTGCTCTCCGGCGGGACACGGGTGCTCCATGACGGCAGGGACGAGACTTGAGTGGGCAATACCAACGTAGGGCAGGGCGGCCCAAGCCAAATTCCTCACGCCCCAGGCAGTGGGGTGAAGGATTCCCACAGCAACAGCTTGTGCAAGGAGAAGTAAACATATCGCGGTTTTGGAGCAACCACCCCTTACGCTTAAAATCCATCTTGAAGAGAGAAGTAATGCAGTACCTGCCTGTTATTTAAGCATGCTCAGCACAGAGCAAAGGTGGTGTGTTGGCCTCACTTCCTCTAGAAACCCTTATGGTTTACAAATACGGTTACAAATATAACTTACCAGTAGTACCTTTATTTCCCTGGCACAAGGCTCATGTAATGTAGCGGTGAGAGACACATACCACAGCAGGCCTGTTAAATCCAAATTCTGGTAAACAAACACCTCCACATTGTTAGCTGATGGCTGTTTATGGGCGACAATCAGAAGCTGCATAACTCTCACACACAGCAAGCAGCCAGATCAGGCGTGGTATTCACGTGCCATCTCCTTAAAACATGGCATTTTCAATGGACCATGTCCTCACCTGACCATCTCAGACCATGTCCATTCAAGCAGAGAATGGAAGTCGGAGGAGAGGGTAATACTACATTTAAAACGATAAATTCTTTTTCTTTTTGGCATTCCTTCTCTCCCATTTTATGCTCATGGATGATACCACTTTGGACAGGTTGCTGTCTATCTTGTGCCAGACCAATAACAGAAATGTCCAGATTGTCCACTGTCCAAATATCTTACCTTTCCTGCTGAGACTACTAAATTCATTCCTTTAAATGGTCACTTAAAAATGCCAAATAAGAGTGGAACTCAGGTGCACAATTCACTCCACAAATTCTAACCTACAGCAATACTGGGTAATAGCCACAGGTTTCACCCTCTTAACTCAGCAAGGAACATAAATAGTTTAACATTTGACATATTGGAGACATTAGAATAATGCAAGCTTCACATCAATGCAAAGCAGTGATTTCTCCGTGCTGCCACAGTTCAAGGAGAATCATACATACTCACCGCAATTGTGTTTGCTCAAACTGGAGGCTTTTCCAATGAAAAATTTATGCTGTGCTGCTCCAACAAATGCAACGCAACCTGTTCTAAATAGTGCATCATTCCTGGCTACAATAGGTATTGATTTGACTTTATCACCAGATAAGATACATAAGAACGGGCTTGGTGGGAAGCTACATTTAAAAGACTCCGATCACAAAGTACAGCACAGGGAGGATTAGCTGTAATGACAAATGTCTGCATCCTCTTGGCTTGGAAAAACTGCTGAAAAGAAGCATTTTGCTTCTCAGTGCATCGGTACTGATATTTTAGTTGCTGCAAAATTAAACTATAGCAACCAGAATGACTGCAGCTTTGTCAGTCATTTTAGCACTTTCAAAAGTTTGGTTTTTGTTTTTTTTTTTTAAAAAGAGGAACAGAGTATTTTTAAATCCACATCTCACAAATGCTTAGTGAAACTGAAGAGATGCTCTCACACCTGAATTCCCAGCCTTGGCTGGAGCTAGAGCCAAAATTTGCATCACCAGCTCCCATGCAACTGAGGCCCACAAAGCTCCAGTTATGCGCTGAAGTGGTTTGCAACTATCATGCTGTAAATCTGTGTCTCTCCTAATAAGTCTAGTACTAAAATTCCTCAGTACTCTGATGTTATCTGATCAGTCTTGGCAGCATGACAAGGACCTGATTATGTTGTAATAGCATAATGCAAAGATTATTACAGACTCATAAAAGACAAGTGCCTTAAAAACAGCATCAACAATACCTGTAAGCCCTTTCAGAAGAAGAACATGCTGGGCTTTATACGCTTTGTGGTTCAGAAATTACCTGCGGGATTTGACCCTAAACTGCTTGGAGGTTGCTCTTTTTTTTCATTATTTTATTGCCAGTAATGTACCAAAAGGATCTTGTTCTCATTTTTCTATTACCATTTCTGTGAAAGCTGTAAAAATAAAATAGCATAAATAGTTCAACAGATTTTATATCTATTTTTCATGCAAAAAAGCCTTTAGAGAAAATTATCTGTAGATGGTTCTTCAGACTAACACGATTCCACGTGTGGAGTGGCAGGAGGAGGGGTAAAGGTGCCATGTATCATTTTAACCATAAGAGGCAGTTCTGAAACAATTATTTATGCAGAGAGAGACAGGCGTGTGATAGAGCAGCTCCTGAGCTGACAGCACCCCAGCTCCACTGAGCTCTTTCCAGTCCTCTTAACTCCAGCACATCACGATTGCGCCTTTTGTGATCTGTAATTATAGATACCCTCTCATCAGACCCTGATGGGGAAGGCGCTGGAAGGAAGCCGAGCTCCTCCATAGATGTTCATAGATAGATAGGATTGAATGTGACTCAGCCTATCCTCTCTGCAGAAAACTGCTCAAGTAACTCCTCAAAAAGAGCAGCTAATGAGTTTAAAACTAGAGCATGCAAATATAGAGAGAGGAAACGTATGTGGTGTCTGTATGTGTCTATTATTTGGTGCAAATGCCTAAGAGTACATACAAGCACGTACACACACGAGGTATTTTATGCCTTGTCAGTGCTCAAAGCCAGACTGACAATGTTTCCAAAGCTCTCCGATATTTTTGCCACATTCTTTCTTATTCATTATGCTTGCAAAGGATTCTGAATAACAGTGTTGAACAATCTGTCAGGTGTATCTAAGGCTCTCTACCTTAGCTTAAGATCTTGTTCTTCTTAGGAGGGGCTTCAAAGGGTCCTGCCCATCCCCAGTGCACAGAGCCTGCTCTGCCACCCAGCCGTCGCCGAGACAGAGGGAGCTGGATGTGTCTGAACCACAGTTATACCCATTCCTTTGAAAAATGCTCCATTCTGAATTTTATTGCTGTATTTTAGTTGATCATGGGTTAAACAGGAGGAAATGCTCAGAACTGATGTCCAGAAGTGTTGGAGTGCAAAACCTGTTTTCTTGGTCCTGCCAAAACAAAGAGCGATGCTGCGCTGCCCAGACACCTGACTGTCACTTCAGTAATGACCTATAGGCAGCTCAGGCAGGGCAAGTGAAATTTGGAACCTAGCTGTCCTCTGGCCCTTGTTTTAGAAGGGAAAAAGTATCTGCCCATTTTACCGAGGACAGATCCTCACCTGTGGGCTGTTGCATGCTACTGCCCAGCACACTCCTCCTCCCAGCACCAAGTCTGCTGCAGACAGACTTAGTGTATGCAAGTTTGAATGTTAAAACTAAGGTCCAAACCAGATGGTTAGAGACCAGGGCAGCTCTATCCTATTTTTGCCATTCACTCTGCCATATGCTTATTTTCTCTCGCAGTGTTAAAATCCCCTCTTCAGTGGAGCCATCTCATAGTTTGAAATAATGAATACTTTGCAACTCAAAGCAAGTATGGAAGTTTGAAGCCTGAGAAATTGCTGTGGCTCTGAAGCTATCATCAGCAAAACCACTGATAACTGATTGTCACAGCCAGCCTTCAACTTCCACTAAAACCCGATGTTAAAATTCTGGTACATGTGCAGGTAAAGCATTGTGCAAAGGCTCTCTAAGATTAATAACCTCCTAACAGCTGCTCTTCTCAACATGGTAGGCACCATCATCTGTGGAACATCACTCCTTCAAGTCTGGCCAACTCCTGTAACGTTTCCCATCAGGACAGAACAGCCACTGAGCTGGAGCTGTGATTTTAAATTTGGAAGCCCTGTCTTCGGGAGCAGCGTTTAAGGTGATAACTGTGGCACAGCTGTTTGATCTATCCATGAAACACTCCAGGACCATCGAATTTCCTTGGTGGCCATCCACCTGGACTCTCTTTCATCTTCAAAAGTTTCCAGAGCAAGCAGCCAGGGGTCATACTCACCATTAGATGTTGGTTTAATAAAGACCACAGCATTTCCTTGATGTAGGCATACTTCGGGTACATGGCCACTGACTTCAGAGGACTTGAACTTGCTCACGGCAGCCAGAAATTCAACCCTTCAACTACTGCACAAAAGTGATAGCCAAGAGGATCGAGGCTGTGCAGTCAGTGGGGACCAGATTTGGAAGGGATGGAAGCAAAAATATGTCTGATGCAAATGCTTTTCTTCCTCCTGTTATACACAGCACTGTTTAAAAACAGAGTTGCATTCCTATTTTTATTAATAATAGTATTAACACTGCTCCTGTACAAGCTAGTCTTGATCAAAGCCTTGTTTGGATATTAAGTCCTGCCCTCCCCAAGATGAGCAGCACAACTCCCATTGTCCTTCCCAGAGCCAGGATTTCAGCCTCTCTCTCTAACCAGCAACAGCAATAGCTTTGTGTCAAATGCAGAAAGGATTCACATGGTTTTGATGAGGGCTGTCATGGACACATCTGCACGCCCGGCTGCTACGTCCTCCACGTTACAAAGGGCCTTGTGTTGGTGGCATGAAAAAGGCAAATGTATCTTGGTCAATTCACACTCTTCCCTATCTACAGTGAACTTACACGTTTGGATTATTTACAATAATTAAAGAATCACAGGGTACCTTAAGAAAATACTCCAGATCTGCTGGCAAACCTGCTTGCCTGAGCCCTCCCTAAACCTAACTCAATCAAAACCAATGAAGGCAGAACATACTTACTATTGTACTATTTAGGGTGACCCAACCCACTGGAACAAGAGTACTTTTGATTGCAGCTCCATTAGGAGATCTGAGATGACATTAACGTCCAGAAGAGCAGCAGTAACCCTTCCCCAGCACAGCCATATCCACCTCTGCCTACTGCCAAATGGGCATCAGTCGTGCTCACATATCCCACCACTACAGTAGGAAAGTGTCCTTCATGGCTGTCCAGAAAGCATCTTGCTTCACATTAAGTCCTCTTATAACCCACATTGCAAATTCCTCCTTTGATCCATGGGACGAAACTGCCAGGGCAGAGATCAAAGCGGTTTTGAAATCCTACCTCTGCTGCTTGCAGACTCCGTTAGCTTGTGACAGCTGACACCCCATTCCCGAGGAGCACCTTTCAGTGCTCCCCCACTCCTGAAAGGCCAGCCATAAAGTATCTCCTTCATTTCTGCTTATCTTGGGTTCTGGTCACAGCATGACGCCATTTTGCAGAGCATCACAACTAACGATTTTTCACGAAGCAAACGCTGGCTGGCTGTTGTGCTCATTATATTGCACCTCTTCACTGTAATTTAATGGCACTGAGACCCAAATGAAGTGTTAGCTCTGCGCTGTCCCCAGGTGACTCAGGCATTACCTGGCTGCTGTGCTGCAGAAAAGGCAGCACAAGCTGCTATATCAGGATGCCGTTTTGATTCATCCTTCCCAGAAGGCACAGCTAGGTGAGTCTCCATGCTGGCATGGTGTCTGGCCACTGCCCTGAACGTTGGCTGAAGGTTAAGCTATGCATACAAAATTGCTGTAAATCAATCACACATAAGGCTGCGCTCGACGGGTCCAAGCAGGAGCTTTATGCAAAAGCTAAAACACACGGACACACAGCCACTTCGGTGTTTAGGCATTTGTTTGTGCTTATGAAAAACCTGAAATATCCCCAATTCCTTATTTTTCCCCTGCAGATGTACATACCATGTAGTCCAAGAAGTACCCTAGGGAGCAGAGGGGTGGGTAGGAGAGCCAGAGCCCCTCTGCCCCTACAATGCCAGCTGGCTGGGTGCATGGCTGTGAGCATCCCTGGGCTGCGGTCCTCCCTCCTACATGCACCTTACAGTGAGCTCTGGTTCTGTAACTGTTTTGATTTCAAACTATTTATATTAATGTGAACAGGAAAATATGCCTTCCCTATGCTCACCTCCCACAGCCAGGATGCACAAGTGGGACCACGAGAGGTTGTGGAGCCTCTGTTCTCTATCCTTGACTGGGCAAGTTCCTGGAAAAGCTGATCCAACTCTGAAGCTTGGCCAACTTTGAGCTGGAAGAGGACTACAGCCCTCCAAGAGCCCCTTCTAGCCCGAATTATTCTACAGTTCCTCTGCAGAGATGCTTAAGACAGATGTTTCAAGGTCACAGTGAGGATGCCACTGGGCTAGGGTAGAGAAAGTGTGAAATACTGTCTTGGTTCTTCCACTGAGCATCTTGACAAGTTATTTCTGTGCTATGTACCTTTGTTCTCTCCTTTTACAACTCATGTAGTCTAACTGAGATACAATCGCATGAGAAGAGAGGCTGTCACGACACATGCAGATGGCTCTTAGTGCAGTGGCAGTCTAACCTCAGCTGAGGCCCATTCAAGGTACTCGAATATAAGGAATTATTTTGTACAGCAGGACTTTCAGGGATATTTTAAACTTAAATGTCTACTATGGTGGTTTTCAGATGTTTCTAATCTCCGAGTCCTGTGAAATTTTCCAGTTTAGAAGATCCCTTCAGGAGCTTCTCCAAGTTAGACTATTGTGCATCATGTGAGAACTTCTTTTTTCTTACCCTATTCATAGACACTGTAAAATAATTCATGGACAGCTAGCCTCCACAGGTACCAGCCTGAAAACCATTCTGAGATGGTCTCTAGGTTCCTTAGAGCATGGAGGAGACGGGACCATCCACTCTGTGATTCTGCTAGACTAGACAGCTAAACACAGGTGAGATGGATCAGGGTATATATTCCTTTTTGCATAGCAAATAGCATACAAGGACCTGAACTGCGGCTGGGATCTGTAAGAACAACAGGCTGGTGGAGAAGGAAGACATGGTTAGTAGTCTTTTAAAGGTCAGTCTCTAATTCAGCTGATCAAAGATCTTCAATAAAGTTATAACAGAGAAGTTGAATCAGACGAAAAGAGTTGGGCAACACAGGCATATTGCCAAGTGTCAAAGGATAAACCTTAAGGAATTCCGACATGCAATAGAAGCACTGTTATTCTGAACAGTCAAATTTCTCAAGTGAATTAAAATTGTGCTGGAAGTTGGTGAGAACAATCATTTCCCAAAATGCTCTACAGCTCAGCTGCAGGAGCTTCATCTGAAGTCTTTGGATCAAAGCAAACCAAAACACCTCTGAATGGGTCATAGACTCAGTTCATTAATTTATTTACAAAGTTTAGGAACTAGTATTATTTTTTTTGCACGAAATGTGCAGAATAGAGATAGTGGTAAAACCATACAACAGTAAGACTTTCTTGTGTTTATCTGACAGGATACTGTTTATTCATTTGATACTACTATGCTTACACCACACTTCCACACTTTCCCTCGTCCTGTTATGTATAAAAGCCTCACTAAATATGTAATAGATTTTAAGAATTTCAATTCTAAGTCCCCAAATGCATGGTTGTTGTTTAAGATCATCTAATATCCATTTGTTTCTATTTTCATATTACATCCCTTTTTAAAATCACTAATTAATTTACTCCTCAAGAAAAAAACTCTGTAGAATAATGATGCCCTAAATCCCTGCAAAAGGTACTGCAAGCCTGGTTAGCGGCACTACATTTCACTCAGCACAGGCCAGTTTCGCGATTGCATTTTAATAACAGGAGCATAGTCCTTATCTGTTCTTCCCTGACTACTCTTATCCTTGATTTGCCAATTAGAAATAACTGCGGTGGAAGTGACACAATCCCACAATGCTGGTTTCAGACAGATTGTCACCCGAATAGCTATTAGAGAGCTATAAAAAAAGCTCATAGGAATTTTTTTTCCCAATGAAGCATGTTAATAAAAACAATTAATGTTTTCATTTATTTATATGTATACATACTTACGAACACACATACTCACGAACACACATACTCGGATATTTTATTCTAACACGAAGAAACCAATTACCATTCCCTGTAACTGAGAGCCTCAAAAAGCACCAAGAAGTATGAAAATGGTGGTTATATTCTAATCAGACATTTCCAGGGAGAATATTTCTACTTTTTCAGCTGAAGCCTGGAACAGCACACAAAACAGACTCTCACTGTAGAAGTTTGTCTTTAAGTCAAAATTGCAATTTTCCAAGTCTGCCAAAATTAGACTGCGCTTTAGGCTACCCCATGTGGTGGCATCCACCTCCCACATGCAATCCCACCCATTTCCTCATAGTCCACACCACTCTGGCTGTGGACATCTCAGAAACATTATGAATGCCCAGAGCACCAGGCATTCAAAAAGCCAATGCTGGGCATCCTGCAGAGGCTGCAGGCAGCACGGGGAGTACGACGCACATCTGACAAGACAGACAGAGAGCAACCACTGGGTCATGTAGTCTGACTGCACTTTTTCTCCCTCTTCCTCTTTGATTGACTCCAGGCATCCTTATCAACTGGAGCATCCCACGACTGCAGGCTCCCATGGCCTCAGAAGCGCAGAGTCCAACAGTGCCTCCCCAGTGGGAAAATCACATCTTCTGCGCTGTGTTCTGCAGGGACACATGCCTTATCTGTGCCGTGTACACACACTAAGGCCAGCCTCTCCAATGGCAATCCTGTCCTCGTTATCATGGATGAGAATGAAGAACAGGGCAAGCGCATGGTGATACTTGTCCCCGTGTCCCTCCCAGCTTCAGGTAATCTGTGGCTTAAGGACTCCCTGTGCAAGAGGTGGAGTCTTTGTATTCAATAATCCTCTGCAGATTTAACTTTGTATTTTTTTCCAGGAGTAGCCATGGGGAGAGCAGCTCACTGTTTCCAAGTGTCTGCAAAAGCCAGGCCAGGGCTCTTGCACGTCATGACCATGACACGTCTTGAACATCACAATCTGTGCTTTTATTTCCCATCCCTCTCCAACTAATTTGCTTCTGGCCATTGCCAGAAGAGGGCTCTGATGGTATTTAATCTGATGGGGCTCTATGGGATTCGAGATGATCCCAGTACCTAGGGTTGCTGTCCTCCTCAGCCATGTGAGATTGCTTATGCTGAGCTTGAGCTGGCACCAACAAAGAAGGGATAGTTTTTTGTAAAAAAACATACTTGTTATCCTTTGACTGGAGTAGGACATGCCGTCTCATGGAGAAAGGCTGGTCTCTCTAAAAACCTTCCTTCGTTTGTCTTTGGCCTCTAAGAGAAGCAGCAAAGCTCTGGACTGCTGAGCACAGGCTGACTCTGGGAGCTTTGCTCCTCAGCAGTTTTGCTACATGAGGCCAGAGCAGTTCTGCTGCAATTGCCTGGACAGAAGACCATTTTTTCATTTTATTACACATCTGTGCTGTGGACTCAGTGTCCTGTGCGAAAGCCATTTCCTCCACCCCTTCTCCTTCCAGCAGCTTCAAGATTGGGGAGGACTAACTGGAGCAGGCAGGGAAGGAAGCCAGGCTGCTTAGGAGGCAAATTGCTCTCCTGTCCCTCAATTACAGCCAGAGAGCAGAGTCTAGGGAAGAGCATGAATTTCTTCTTTCATATAGGCAGCTCTCTTACTGGAGGGCTGGCTGATGTAGCTGGGTTTCACTGCGTGCTACAACAGCTCCTCCACATCAGCTGTCTCCAGAGAGCAGCTGAGAAGATGTGGGCCATGTGGTTTCATGGGAAGAAGATGAAGAGCAAGAGTTTCCAGAAGAAGGATGCATAGGAGAACATGGACAAACAGGAACCTCTGTGGTGTGGCTGCAGTTGGGATGGTACAATATCACCTGCACCATCACAGGGCAGTCCTGTTGTGTTTGGCCACGCTCTGCCTCTACAATGAAGCAATTCAGCAGAAGAGGACTTCCCAGGCTGGGCTGCATGTCATACATCTACAGGACTTTGCTGGCATCAACACCCAGAGGCAAGAAGTGCTTTGTTTTGGACCAGGACAAAAACCCAGCAATAGCACTGCTGCTTCTCAAGTACTCATGACAGCTCCCAGCAAGGGACAGTGAAGTAGGCTTCCACAATCGGAAATCAACAGCCTGTATTAATCATTCTACCGTGTGCAGACAAAATAATTTTTGCCATCAGATATTATATCCTCAAAAATCAGCAAGTTTAAAGTTCTTCATGATGTCATCCACCCATCTGGCCAAGCTCATGGTACATATCTGCTGAGCTATACATCTAGTTCAGGCCAGGGCACCACAGCTTCTGAGATGGCCCTGGTCCACGGAGGGGACATTCCTCTTCCCTCTCTCAGCTGGCCTAATATATTGAAAGTCACCTGTTACGACATGCTGGCACACCAGGGATGGGAAGGGCAATGGGGCTTATTGCATAGGGTCTTCTGGTGGCTCATGGACTTTTGCAAAGCACCAATGAAGGACAAGAGCAAGTCCGAGAAGAGCCTGCTGTCACCTGTGTGGGATGGGTGGGTGCTCTTAGACCAGCACCCTCACCATCATATTCAAAACACTGTATCTGGAGAAAGGCTGTGCTGTGGAACAAGCAATCCCCGTCATTCATCAGGAGTGCAGAAGGATGAAAGAAATCACCCGTTAACATTAAACAATTTAACGAGGCCAGACTGTTTCTCAGTTATTTTGGTCTGAGAGACTGAAAAAGATGGGTGCTGCTGATGTAACTGTCACTGAGCTAATTTATTCTGCCACAGTTTCCGCCATGTATATGAAGTATTTCCCAAGCCATTTATCTAAATGAAGCATCACGTACTTATAAACAAATAAGTGTATGGTGGTTACGCAGCCACGTTCCAAATTCTGCCTCTTCTAAAGAAGAGATTCATCTTGCTTTGGAACCCGCTTCAAGCTTTACTCCTGCCTCTTCCAAGCACTCACGGTCACACATCTTGAGCCAGGTTTCATTAAATTGAGATTAAAAGGACTTTCTCCACAGACAAAATCATAAAATAGAAAATGTCTCATTTCAGCTTTTGCCTCCAAATATGAGGCTTGCCATTCAAGGGCGCACCAGCACTAATAACCTTTCTGCTGAAGCAGCTACTTCTATTTTATTCCTTTCAAATGCATGACAGCGGCTACAAAACCCAAAGCAGCAGCACAGGACATGTTTTCAAGAACACATCTACGACACATATGCACTATGTTTTGCTCTGGGAGACTCTACTGCACCACAAATACAAAAGACACAGATGTGAAGTGCCCCGCTCTGTTCTTGCACTTTTACCTTATGGGTACTTGCTCTGAATTCAGCGTATAAAAGTCTGGCCATGTCTGAAAACTGAGATGAGTCAAAAGCATCTAAAAACTTTTTCTTTAAAAATTTGGCATATGGTGATTTTAATGAAATTCTGCCAAAAAGGAAATGTAGCATTTCAGGATAATAGAACAAGCCTCATTTAGAGCTCATCAGAATGGAGACTGTCTGTATTTTTGGTTTTGCATTAAGTTCAAAATTAATAATAAATTACAATAAAAATGAAAGCTGTGAATGGAGAAAAAATTCAGATTTAGTGAAACAAAACATTCTCATTAACTAGAGAATTTTTTAACTTCAGTTTTGGAAACTTTTCAGGTTTTTCTGAAATGCATTTCAAAACCCAAACGGAAATAATGAGTTTTGGAAACCAGAACGTATAAAGTGAACAATGCAGAAGAAAAGAGACAATGAGCAGCGCTCTGTCTTCAGGTCATGACGACATCATGACTCACTTCTCATTCATTTGTTTAGGTTTCAACACCAATTGTTATTAGCGCCTAATTCATCAGCATTCCTGGGTTTGGTAGGAGTTTAAAATGACAAATATAGCAATTCCCTGTAAACACACAAAACCACAAGAAATGGAAACAAAGCATAAAATCAGAAGATCCTACCTTGATTGCTCCCAGATTGCCGTCACCAAATTTTTCTGAACGGTCTGCTGGAAAAAATGCCCGTTGTTGCAGCCTCGGAGGCTGAGCAGAGGTTGCCTTTTATGTGTCCCTCTGCTCTAGCGAGGTCATGCAGGAGAAGGGCTGCTCCAATGCTATTCATGGTTTTGCAAGTCATACCAGCATGTTAAGATATTTTATTTAATTTTATTTTACCATAAGTCACTGGGCAGCCTTAAAGTCACTGCAGACCTTAAAGCAATGAAAAGCCTTCAACCAAATTCCCTCTAAAATGAAGCCTGGGCCACGTTCTGGCTCCACTTCAAATTACACTTGTAAAGTGTGAGCCAAGTCCCTAAAGGAAAATGGAAATGCTTCCATCCACTTCGATAGGCTTTAAATCAGCCTTAAGCGTGGTCCCACACACCAAACTCAGCAGCGGTTCGTTTGGGAGATGCCAATGCCATTATTACCTAACCAGGGCTGAGATTTCAATCAGAAAATGCTGGCAAAACTTTTTTTTAATTAAAAAGATGCATTCAGGTGCAAAAGGATCTACCCCTCCGAGGCTCTGGGTCTGAAAAGTGCCTCTCAGCTCTGCTTCATTAGTTTAACTAGAAGCCACTCATTGATCTTTTCTGTAAATGAGCGAGCTCTAGCACACGGTTAAGCACAGTTATGCACATCATGCTGGAGGCAGAGAAAAAGCCTGCCTGGATGTTCACATCTTCCTTATTGCCATGGATAGCCCAGATAAGGAAAGGCTGGGGTTTTCCTCCTGCCTCCTTGGCATTTCTATGTATTTTTAGCTTTCTGTCTGAGGGTAGAGAGCAAGACTCTCCTTCCATCATCAAATGGTTCCCCAGTATTTTTGAATAAGCAGTTTCCTGCCAAAAGCACCATGATGGAGCAGCTGCATATCTATTTTCATCACTACCTTACCCAGCACAGAGTTGACAAGCCTGCCTAAGCCTTCAGCACTGCTGGGGAAAGAAAAGATCAGGCTTGGTGTCACCAAACCTGCCCCACACCAGAGAAGCACATTACAGGTACACACACACACAACGATAATGTGTATCAATGTACTAGTGATAATAGGGCTTTGTATATGCTTACAAAGCATATAATAACTTACCTTGTTCTCATTTGCTATATTCTGTCTGTCATGGTTAGGGTGCTTTTAAATGTCTTTAGAGCTATTTAGAATTACTCATCTTTCTGCGGCATGAAATGAGAATCTGAACTCAAACTGCTGGTACAGAGCTTGTCACTGACTGTTTTCATCTCGGTATAATTACTTTTGAGATAGATGCCTTCACCAGAGAGAGGTGACTCAGCTTCCCAGAGACCAACGCGCTCTCTGGTTCTCCAACACCCTCTTGCTGTAAGAAAACCTTGCTGAAGGTGTTTGGGGCAACCCGCTGCCTAAACCCCAGCCTTGCCCTAGGCTTTGTGCCAGCCAGGAGTCCAAGCCCAGCCCGGCTTCAGCAAGAATGGGGCAGGCACAGAGATCCCCAGCAGAAATCGAATCAAGGAGCCACAGCCCAGTCGGGGCAGGCTAGCCAGGTACCAGGAACTCCATTCCCATGAAAAATACTGCAATTCGGAAATTCTTTTTCATTCTCACCAGTCCCAGATAAGGGCACCTGAGCAGAACAGAAACACAGACCCTGCTGTCATGGAGCTCCTCAGGTTTGACCTGCCACTGCACTGATTTATGGGCAGCACTGGGAGAAAACACACACAACATTTAAGTACAGATGCTCCTCGCCAAACCCATACAACCATGCCAGCAATTAACCCCTCAGTCAGCAGTGTTGGTGGCAAGTCAGTCTAACACCAGCTGCTTTTTATTTCTCTTAAGGTCCATACACATAGCAGAGAGACAGGATTTAATTTCATCTGTGTTAAGATCATATATTACTGGGTCACACGTGTTCACACAAAGTGCCACCAAAGCCTTGATGCTGCCAATGGCATCTTGTGATGATGGCAGAGGGACTTGGTTTTAGTCCCAGATCCGTAAAATCTCTTAAAATGAACTAATAGCAGCTGTTAAGCAAATGTACGGTTTAAAGGTAGCAATTAATTTATGCGTTGTCAGGGGTCATACCCCACACTATCTGCTGATCAACAATTAAGCAGTATTTAACTCCTTCCAAAAGGCAGCAACAATTTCTTAGGACAATGGTATTGTAGTGGCTGTTTTTCTTGAAAGCGCTTTGCTTTGACCAAAACCTATTGCTGTATTTCATTTTCACACTGGTAGTGTTTCCCTTTTTGCATTTTCTAAATGAAAACCAAATCCCAAATTTTTCACACACCAAAAAAAGAAAAAAAAAGCTGAAAACCATTCTCTTTCTGCTTTTCCCTTCCTGCTCCGGAAAGAAAGTACTGAAAAGCTTTCGACAAGTCAAATACTTTCAGAACCAGTTCATAGCTTTTTTTTTTTTGGCATCAGCAAGAATAACAATCTTCATCTTCCCAAGCTGGAAGATCAGGACGTAGCAGAGATCTGGAGGCAGTTGGGGGGGGCTGGCTGAAGCCAACACTGTCGCCTGCCCAAGTTAGCACAGCACCTACGGACAGATGATCTCCATACACGAGCTGTGAAGTGCCACAGCTGCAAAGCAAAGGCACATCCTGCTCAATCACAGCTGCAGCAAGGGCCATGACTGCCGCGACAGCTTTAATCTAGTGCTGGATTTGAATTAACAACCTAAACTGGGAGCCTTAACCCTGCAGTCACGGCTGTGCAAAGTCTGAAGCGGTCATTGAGCCAACCAGCCTACTTGCATGTGGTGTCCCACTGTTGGCAGATCCTTCCTGAAATTCAAGGCCAGTCTATGTTATTCTTATTTAGCTCCAGTCTTTCGTCCTACATTTGGTTTTGCATTAAAGTAAAGCAGGAAAAAAAGATTTTAGCAGGGAGCATCTCTTCCCCTCCCAAGCTTTTCATAGCAAGATCTCTAACCCAAGCTCATCACCTGTGTTTTTCCCAAACCCATGCAGAAAGAGAGGCACCTCCACAAAGAGCTTTACCCATCGACGTCAGGGTGCAATGAATTACCCCTCAAAAGGCACTTGTCTCTCTCTGATCTGCAGAGATAGCCCAGATGTGGGGCCGGACACAGAAAGACATTTCAAGATAGGCGAGATGAGTGTTATACAGCTCATCCACACATGGGATTATTTAGGAAGAGCTTTGGTCGGGGTTGGCATCCCCATGCTCTTGGCTCCCTGGAGACCAGTGTGCTTCTATGTGTGCCTCGTTGGAGCAGCATATTTTAGGCCTAAGACAACGACCATCAAAATCAATAAAAAATTCCTACAAACCTCACCAGACATTGAATAAGGACTGAAATATTTAGTCACCAGAAAGAAGCTCAAGCTGTTATTAGGTCCTTATTAAGCAGAATAAAGAGATTAGCTTAAAAAAAAAAGCCTTCACCTTTGCAGGGCGGACACAGCCACGCTATGGCTGAGGATGTGCAGCCTGTCCTGCGGAGGACCACGAGTGTGCTGTGCCCCCCCGGGATGCACGTGGGAGCACATGCTGCAGCAGCGCCTTCGCTGGGGAGCCCACCCAGCCTACGCCTCCCTCCTCCTCCCCGCAACCACACCTCCTCTTTGCAAATTGCTTCCGAAAGCAGCGATTTACTGGACTAAGTTTTAAGCAAGGCTCATTTTGGTTTGCTGGTAGCTGCTCACAAGAAAGGCACCTCGTCCCTGCTGGTCGGTCACCCAGGCTTCCCCTGCTGTTGATGGAGAGGGACGGGCACCGTCAGAGGATGAACTGCACCCGCGGGAGTACCCAGCTCCCCTCCAGCACTAGTTAGGCTACTAAATATCTGATTTCTACCCAACTCTGTTTCAGTGCAACAAATCCCACTTGCAGTGCCGCTGTGCCATGGAAGAGACTTCTGCTTGCTGCAAGAGCAAGGAATTGAGCTGCAAATGTTCGGTGCATGCAACCCGAGGGCTGTTATACATGCGTTATTATACCTACAGTAAGTACAGGAACAAACCCAAGCACTGCACAAATACAGTCACGATGAGGTTCACACTGTCATGGCCACTGCTGGCCAAACGAGTATAGGTTTCTGAGCTCATCTATGCAATAAAATAAAATAAAATCTATAAAACAGCAGGAAACACTCAGGCTAACACTGGAAGAAAACATCTTTAAAACTGAAGTGGTGACTCACTCAAGGATTGCAAGAACTGGTAGGAACCAGGATAATCAGAAGACTGAAAAAACAGAATAATGAACCCCACGTCTTAAAGGACAAACTGGTAATCCATGGTTCACGTTACTGTATGGTTTCCCTTAGGCACCACCCCACTGAAGTCCCCTTGCTGAGGTCTGCAGCTGAGAAAGACAAATTCAGGGGCAGGCTGGGCACTTACTGATAGTCTCCTGTGACAAGAGCCCACCAAAGTGAAGGAGGAATTGAAAATCTGGAGCAGGGCAGATCATGTCTGGCAGTTTCCACTCAGCCTCATGTGATTTCACTCCAACTCTTAAATCTACTGGCTTCAAACCATGGTAAAAAGGCATATCCAAAATTAAAGGCACTTTCTTAGAGGATTCTACTGCTGCCATCTGCAAATCATTATTTCTCCTTCGTAAAAATAATTCAGTGCAAATGGCTACAAGAGGGGGAAGAAATTCCTTAGCTCCTTCCAGCAGAAATTTTTACCAGCAGCTGAAAAGGAAAAGACCTGCGTGCAGCAAGTGTCCACGTATCCTTTCAGTGGGGTACCTCCAAACCAGAGGGAAAAGGAGAGCAAAAGCTTCCTGCACCTCGCTGCAGAAACAGTCTGCACGAGCACAACCCACCCGACATGGTCCCAAAGCACTAACTGCTGACACACAGCTCCGTTCACACCCTGGGGCCAGCCAGAAAGGCTTCAGGTCTAAAGTCAACTTCCAAAATTAACATATATCATTGCAAGAGGTAGCATGGGGCAAAACCAAACCGTGCCCCTGCCAGGAATCTCCTGTCCCATGTCTGGCAAGGCATCACGGGCACGAACAGGGACTGATGGGGCTGCTCTACAGACAGAAAGAGCCAGCAAGAAATCATCTCAGAGGATGTCTGACCCACACCCACAGCTTATGGACTGCAGCGCTTGCGGCTGGCGTGACAACTTGCTTCTTTGGCTTAATTTTATCCTGGGAATGAGGTGTGGAAGCTTGGCCCAAAGAAAGAAGCTGTTCGGCGGCTATCTCATATGATCTTTTAGACACGTTTTTTTCCTTTGCAATGTGAGTCATGAGACTGGAACAACTGAGACTGTAAGATTAAACAAGTTATCAGCTCCCCATCACTGGAAACATAAAACCCCTTTTTCTCTCCAATGGTAATTAACAGGGAGCAAAAGCAGATAAAACTAGAGCCGGCTGCTTGCCATCTCTGCTTAATCTTCAGATAGCTATTTTCTTAAACCTCCTCAGACTAGCTGTTCTGCCTCTGCAGCACAGTGGTCCCTGCAGATGAGGCTGTCTCAGGAAGAAGGATAAGGACATAAAGGAAAAAAAGAAGATAAAGAGATGGGGGAAATGCTTGGCATGCTAAAAAGGGCAAAAACCTACAAAGCTATTGCTTAGAAGCAACACAGGAACAGAGATGAAAGGGAAAAGATTAATTTCTGTTGTTCAATTTTATGAAGGCACTGTACACAGCCTGAGTTAATAGGGCTTCTTGCTGAAAATCATACAGGACAGAATTAGCAGCGGCTAAAGCAACTGGGGGAATTTGAAGATTGAATCTCAGTGCGACATAAACGCTTGTTTGCCAGTGTACTGCCACACTGTTTTGAAGTCTTTATTGTCACAACTCAATCCAGCTGAGCTGGGCAGTGTTGTCTGTCTGTCTTTCCTGAGGTACCTTCAGTGAACCTGAAAGTTGCTGCTGAGCAGGGATGTACCACAGATGAGACCCAGCCGAAGCGAGGACTGTGCCAACTTCCCCATGCAATTGCATGTATTTGCCCTCAGAAAGCCCAGCATTGGAAAAAACAGATCTGTCTCATGACAATATATAATCCCCTTAGTCTAACTGGGCTAATGCCCCCGGTCACAACTGTCTGAGCCCAGCACCTGACCCTTCACTTCTCTAGTTTGCACCTCGTCAGTCTGTCAATAAGGATGTTATGGGAGGCAGTAACAAAAGCTTTGCTAATGTCAAGACGAACATCTACTGCTATCTCCTCTTACACTGAGCCAGCCACCTCATCACAGGCTATCGGGTTGGTGACGTATGATTTCCCCCTTGTAAATCCATGTGGACTATTCCTAATTTCCTTTTTGTCCTTCAGATACTCGGAAATGGCTTCCAGGATTAGTTGCTCCATCACCTTCCCAGGGATGGAGTTGAGGCTGACTGGCCTGTAATTCCCTGGATCCTCTTTCTTGCCCTTCTTGAAGACAGGAGTAACATTTGCTCTCTTCCAGTCCTCCGGCACCTTTCCCAGCTGCCACAAGCTTTCAAAGATAATTGAGTGGCCTCGCAATGATAGCAGACAGCTCCCTCAGCACTTTTGAGTGCATCCCTCAGGCCCCATGGACTTGTGTACATCCAGCTTGTTTATACGTTCCCTAACATGATCCTCCTCCAGCAGGGGCAAGTCTCCCTTGTTCCAGACTTTCCTTGGGGTCTCAGGGGCCTGGGGTTCTTCAGGGCCAATCTGACAAAGATGAAGGTGGCACTGAAGCCTCAACCTTTTCTAGTTCCCCTGCCCTACTTAGCAGGAGACCCACATTTTCCCTGGCCTTCATCCACTGCAGATAGACCCACAGAACCTTTTGTTGTTGCCCTCCACATCTTTCACCAGATTCAACTCCAGGTAAGGTTTGGGTTTCCCAATCCCATCCCCACACACTTGGATAGTATCTGGGTTCCCCCTGGGTGACCTGACTCTGCTTTCAGCCATGGCACATTTTTTTTGTATTTGAGTTTGGTCACGAGCTCCTTGTTCACCCATACAGGCCTCCCGCCAACTTTGCTTGACTTCCTGCATGTTGCAATGAACAATGGGGCTGATGGTCCTTGAAAATCAACCCATCCACCTAGACCTCTCTTTAATTTTTGTCCTTTTTTTTAAAAGGTCAATATAAAGTAACTCAGAGTACGTTCCAGTCTTCGTGAATCTCCTCTCTGAGCTGAGAAGTCTCAGCAAGCTCCACCAAAGCTACACTTAGATACCACACTGATAAAATATTACAGATAAGCTATCACAGAGGGATGATTTTGGCTTTGTTTTTCTTAGCATAAAAGTGCTAGAAGCAATTTTCCTCTCTTTTATCCAAACCTGAAACATATTATCGAGCTCTCTAGATTCCATTAAAGCATCAAAGCCATGTTCCACACCGCAGTTCTTCACAAAAAAAAAAATATCTGTGTATTAAAAAAAAGTCCAAACTCCAAAGCCTGCTTTCAGTTCGAACTGTCAAAATATTTTCCATACGCAGTGCAGGTACACACTTATGACTGCCACTCATTCCAGATGTCTTCCCTGGTAAGGATGATTTTACTTTCTTACTTGCTAACTTCTTTATCCATTTTGTGGACACACTTCATCCTAATTGTCTATTAAAGGTAAGTAAACAAGATGTGATTTCCAGTAGGACACCCACGTCATGCATGTAAGAGACTACACAGCAGACACATCAACCAGGATTGCTGCTTTGACAGAAGCAACCAGAAGAATCTGGATAAACAAACACATCATTAGGGCTATGCTTTCTCAGCAGTGCTCCAGGTATTAGGACAGTTTTAAAATATCTGCTAGTATCCTTCTGAGCCAAAAAAACCCTGCTGTAATTGGCTTCAGCAGTTACTGAGAGCCTCTCTTGTAAGCACCAGCTGTGGTGCTGCTGCTCTTCCCTCCATCCCAGCTATCAGCATTAGAGTCTCTGCTCCATTTCCATCTTTCCCTTCTTCGTGGCTGGTCCCACACGGGGCTCTCCCCTGCCCTGTCTCCCCCGAACACCATCAGATGAATAGACTAAAGAAGGGGTTTTTTGATAAACCAGCCAAACTCTTGTGAATTGTTGGCAATTTCACATCCTCCAAGGGTTTCTTTTACCTTTCAGATGAGGACTTTGAGTAAGACTTAGACCACTTGTGACCAATTCCATCTCTGTGACAGTTTTTACATGAAAAAACATGTTAAATTGTGGCATCTCAGCCCCTTTGAGATCCATCAGAAGCCAGGCAACCCAAGCTCAGTTCACTTCGATAAAGTTGCAGGATTACTAAAGCTGCTTAAGAGACAAGCTGTTCACATCAGAGATGGCTGCATTGTTTATCGAGGCCAGCAGTGTGACTGGCATCGGGAGTTTTGGCGCTCAGAGCTGGCAGCTTCCAGGCCAGAAGCTACCATGTCACCTTGAAAACATGCATTTCCTCTTGCTCTCAAAGGTACTCCAGATTAGTTAAAAGTTATTTGTTATCTGAAACGCGGTGACAGCATAACACTGAGAACACCCACACTGCCAACAGGCACGCTCACCAGATTTGCTGCTAGTGTCAAGGGGACAGCGGGATTCACAACGGTCGGCTGCCCAAAACAAAACACTGCATTGTGCTCTTTAAACAAATGCCCTGTATCCAATTCCCTTATGGCTCTTTTACAAATTGAGCTGCTTAATTAGTCCAGGATGAGTTATTGCATATATTAATAGGAAGCCCATGAATAAGCACTGTGCTGCTGCCTAGCCCAGCAAATGGGCTCACAGAGCTGCCGTGCACATCGACTTGAGCACGTGAACCCTGCATATTAAAGTCGATGAGAAAATCCCATCTTCATGAGTTTGACTTTTTATGTGCTTCTCGCCGTGTAAAGGATTCCCAGCTCCTGACAGCCTCTTGGTGATGGCAGCTTGAACAGCAGCTCAAGCTTATTTTGTCTTATTTCCTTCAATATCAGTCTCATAACAGTATGAATATTCAAAAGTAGATCACAAACAGGCCAAAATACCCCCACATGCTGCACACACAACAGCATCAGTGAGCTACCATTGCTGCACAGCCATCACTGTGATGGCTCATAGTGGCTTTTGGTGCAGTACTGGCTACGGCTAAGCACTTCAAAAAATCCTCATTCTCAACCTACCTGAAAGCTCAGCCTCATGAAAATATATCCTGAAATATATGCTGCTCATTTATCTTATAAACGTACCATGCACCCTCAGCCCCTCGGAAGTGAACAGCCCAGGCAGTAACACTGACGGGGCTGAGGCAGGATACGTGCACAGCACCGATCACCCTGTGGCAGCCCTGAGGTCTCACAAACATGCTCTTGATGGCCCTTTGCTGTTGCAGGTGTCAGCAGCACCTCAAGTGAAGGTATTTTTCAGGAAGCTTGATTTGTAGAGGAGCAAAAGGAGAATTAAGGAGTTTGTCAGCCAGGAGCAGCGTTTAGCTTGGCAAAAGTGCAACCAACACCCACGGTGGCCTTCAGCCAGGATGGCTGGGTGGGAAGCTCACCGCATCCTCCACGCTGACAGTATCTGTAATGCTAACAAGCCTGTAACAATTGCACAATGTTACGATACCCTTGCAGAGCATCATCTGATAGTGCTGCGGGAAGCTGGACAGTTCAGGGTAACACACGCTTTTTATTCTTTGAATTGGTAGCAATTAATTGGAAGTTGGATTTGCTGAGCGCTGTGTCCAAATATATTCTCTGCTGCTCACATGCTACATAAAAAGGCACAATAAAAAGTTTCTTATTCCCATTTTAAAGATGGGGAACCAAAGTACAAAATAGTTGCGTTACTCAAAATTACAGAAGGAGCCTGAAACAGCTGGAGACTGAACCAAAACTCAAGTGCTGGTTTTGTGCAAAGGCCTGACCTTCCCAATGCACTGAAAATAGGTGAAATCTTACATTTACTGCAGAGAACAAGCAAGGATGGGAGAAATTAAGGGGAAAAAAAGAAAAAATTTTGCTCTGTGCTTATTTATGGCCCCTCTTGGTGCTGCAGGAGAGTGTGTGCCCGCTCACACCTATGAGACTGTAAAGAATCACAGCCAGACGGGGAAATTCCCTACAAAAGGCTCACAAGGGACATGGAAATGGATCTCTTTTCCTGATCAGGAGGCTCAAACTGACAACATTCAGTTTGCAGAAAAGTCATTTTACAGCTTTGAGCCCTACTTTGCAGCAAACATGGTAAAATTCATGATGCCCCTGGAATGAAATGCAAGCCTGGACCTGGCTGGGATGTTAAACTGTATCAAATATCATCAGGAAGGAGAGAAGGCTGTAGTTTCAATTTACCCGCTGAACATACTACAGCTGTGAACAGGAAGAAAACAGAGGAACAATAAGCCATGCTGGTTCAGCGTTTCTGGCTTCAGACTCCCAAATTTCAACATTTTCACCTGGTGCAAGGCTTGGTCCACAGAATCAGCCATCTTCAAAGAAATGCATGGTATTTATTTCCCCCCTTATACCAATTACTAACACTACCTCAATTTCTCTCTCCCCCACCCAAAGCAGGCCTGACTTTTACAACAATGTTAAGCTCCAATATCTAATCACGTTACAACTGTAACTCCAGCGGTGGCTGCCAAGAGCATGGATGCCTGGCAGGACTAGGGCTATCACAAGCAGACTCTGAGCATGACTGGTCTGGGGATGCTCAATCCTTCCACTCTATGTGTAACACAATCAGGCTTCGCATTCGCAGCAGCCCGAAAGGTTCCTTGCATACAGGAATTCAATTAAACAACTGAAAGGCGGCCTCTCGTACCACTTTGCCCAGACAGGCACATCAATTTCTGCCCACAATTAACTAGGGTGAAAAAAACAAAATGAAATCTGAGAGCAACCCTCATTCTCTATTGACTGAAATTCATACTTTGCTTTCAGATAAAGGCCACTGTCAATCTATCACCTTTGTCCAAACCAGTCTGAGTAAGCGTCAAAAGTAGGAAATCCTGAAGCTAGTATTCAAACCAGGGAAAGCTTCAAAGTGACAGGAGAGAGAAATAAAAAGACTGTGGGGAAGCAGAGTGATGGGAGGTTACACAACCATTGAGGAGGAACGGGATTATCTAAACAACCTTGAAGACAAATACTCTTCGTTGTGATGGGCTACATCTTGAATTTGTTTCCTTGCTTTTTAAAAAAAAGTCTCTTCAGCTATTTAAATTCTCTTTATTGTTCTATTTTTCAAGTAGTCCTCAAATCATTTTGAGTTGAATACAGACTTTGAAAACACATTACTGATGAAAGCGAGAGGTCTGTGGTCCTCACTGCTACATTACTGCTGCTGTGACAAACCTTTTCGTTTCCTTTCCTTGCCTTGCCTTTTGTATCTTAACTGCCTGTACTTAAAACTTATCAACTGTGATACTAAGAGGAAAGGTAAAGCAAGAGACAGGGCTCATTTATTCTTCTTGCAGCTTCACTTATTAGACATCATCAGAGCCAAGACTGCTAATCAAAATGTCCTTTTAGACATGCAGTGGCTTTTTTCAATGCAGAATGTTGATTAAAGATTTAACTCAGATTATAAAACTAATTTTAGCCAGTGCTTCCAAAAAGTCTTAAAGTTTGGTGAGCCCCTCCTTCCTTATTTCAGTGTTTGCTGAAAACTGACTGCCCTGAATACCCCAGAAATAAATGCCATTACAGGGGCACTGTGTTCCACAGAATATGCAGTTCTGGTAATACTGAAAAATTCAACACTTCGAATAGTTTGAAATCAGAGGCAAAGCAACAACAAAAATGTTCCTGAAAAATTACAGAAAATCAGCCATTCAAAAATTAATTTCCCCATTGGGATTTTAACATCAGAAAAAGATTATAATTTTTTTAAAATTTTTGTATCATTTTGCAATCATTTCACAATTATTTTGAGCATTAAAATGGTTTATTGAAAAATACACAAGAGAGAGTTTGTTCTGGATACGAAAGAGTCTTGTTCAGTATTATGCACAGGAACACTCCCATATCTTAGAATAAAAAATAAAAACAGAAAGTAGAATACAAGAACACAGTACAACTTAACTGTAATGCAATACTGCAGTATTTGCTTCAAAAGTCGGCTGCCATGACTTTCATGACCATGTACAAGTCATAAATATAAACCTGTTAAACCTAACACAATTCAAGCTGAAATTAAATTCTGAAGTGTCCACTGTTTTTCAGGCTCATACTTTAAACACATAAAATCCGTTACCACATGGATTTTCATTCAAATTTATGAAACTGCATGAAATTACTGATCTCGAAATGGATATTTCCAGCAAACACCAACTCAGACAACAGCTCTCTGTCTCACCCTACTGCCACACGAACCACTGCTAAGTCCTTGGCAGACCCCAACATCTCACATATGTGGCATGATATATATGATATGTAATATAAAGTATGTATTTGCACAGCCTCCCCGCTCCTGCCACACTTCACTGGGATTTCAACAGACTCCTCCCATGCCTTCAACATATTAAGGAATAATTTGTCCGTTAGCCACTCTGCAGTGAAAAAGAAGTGCTGAAAGTTTTACTTGAAAGAGCTGCATCAGAGGTAGAATACTTTTGTCACAGTGATGTGATGAAACCCATGCTGAAATGGGTAGCACCCAGCCAACAACTTTACTTTTTGAACAGCCAACCCAGCGTTTCTCTTGAGTAATGAAGAGATCACGAGGCATTGAGGGCACCCTTAGAAAGCAATGCCGAATGCAGAGGATGACAGAAGCATGGACAAGTCCTTAGAGCCTCAGTTTGTAAGAGAGCCACACTAGCATTCAGCCTAAGCAAAAATTGTAAAATAAAATATACCGCAATACACCCCCTCCCGTCATCCTGGAACCAGCCATAATAAAAGATACTCCACTCAGACATGATTTCATCCAACACGATGAATCCTTAAGACATGTTGGCTAGAAGAAAACAAGGTCAGTCTAAGGCCAAAGCATTGACCTACTTTTTATTTACTCTTTCTAGGAACAAAATCTGAGGACTGTAGGCTTAGTCCTGCTCTGTGATACGCTGGTGTGAAGAGAGAGAAACAGGAGGAGGGTGGATGAAGCACTTTGACTCTGTTCCTCTGAACAAAAGGCAGGCCACAAAACCCCCGAAGTGGTGAACACCACTACTGAGTTAATAGCGGGTAGGTCATGGTAAGAGCATACACATGCAGAGTCATCACAAAATAGTGAAGCAGTAAATCCAACCCAGTGACAAGCTCAGGGACAGACGTGGTTTTAAGGACATTGGGCAATTGGGACTTGAATCACCAAAATCTGAGCTGGGTGATCTAAACCACCGTCCTTGGTCACCCTTCAAGCAGACCAGCACTCTCCCACCACTTTAGAGATGATGAAAGCTTAGGGGGGGGTAAGGAAAGTCAGACTGGTCATGAATGGGAGTCCCACACCTCTCATTCCTTGTCCAGGGTCCCCACAAGCAGCCCAGCCACCACACTAACCGTGACCTTCCAGATGGCTCATACCTCACCAAGACTGTGCTGGGCTGTAGGATTTTTATTCCATGCCAAATCCAATGATTTACTTCAGCTATGAAAACAGCGAGCTGGCTGCATCTTCTCTTCCGTAGCAGCTTGCACCCATCCAAGAGCCCACAATTAGGCCAGATCTTTTTTCTTTTTACTGACCACTCTCTATACAAGCTCAGTTGCTCAATAGGATGTGCCTGCTTTGCTGGCAAAAAATAAGCCTAAGAGTCAACAGGAGTTCAGACCCATAACAACAAAATGATGGAAAAAATTGTAACAGAAAGAGCCAGAAAGCTTACTTCTTGGCTGCTGTATAGTAAGAAATAAATGCTGTTAGCTAGCTCAGTGTAAGAAGTCAATATTTTTCTGTACTAGTTTGAACTTCATAAAGATAATAAGGAGTAACCGCACTGCACAAACATTTTGGCTCTTTGTGTGGATTATTTTACTTGAGGAAAAAAAGAAAAAATTGCTTCAATAAAAGTTTTAAAAGAAAACTAACTTGGAAAAACTAGGCACTAGCAGCCAGTTAATGACACCTTTTGTTTTTGCTGGGCAAGATGCCTAGAATGCCTAAAACTCCCTTTATTTTCCCTGATGAAGTAGGCAGCCATTCAAGTGCCCCAAAAGCCCAACCACAGGGGTTGGGAAGTGATTAATACTACACCAGCTGACCTGCTGCAGTCCTTAATGTGTTTTTCCAGAAAAAATTAGAATATACTTCATCCTCCCTTTAATTTGCATGATATTCACCTGTATTTTCAACACTTATTACTGCATTCATAACGGAATAACTAGGCTAAAGACTGAATGTGAAATTGAGTTTCATTTCCCAGACCATGTATTATATTTTAATTAATTCTAATAACTGTTTATAGCTATCAGCACAGTGCAAAGTTGGGACTTGTATATATATATATATACAAAATTTCATGAAAGCTATTTCTGCAAGAGTATTTTTGCAGAGCAGTATTTTTCCAAGTCCCTGGTTTTGTTTGGAATTTGGGGACAGTGGGTATCAACCAGGTTGGCTGATTGAGAAGCCAGTCCCACCTAAGCTGAAGGAAAAGTGTGGAAGAAGGTCTCCCAGCTTTGCATTTGTGGCTTCTTCCGAGGAAAAGAGAATGTTTAGTGTTTGTGCACTTTCATGCTTAGGAGATGCTTGCAAGAAGTATTCAAAAGACTTTGCTCCCACAAATCCCAGCTCAATCTCCCCCTTGTCCTGGTGCCTACAGAAGCAGGGTAGAAGGTACAGCAGCAGCAAGGTCTTCAGCGCTGAAGACCTCGGTCCACAACAGTAGCTCCTTATCCAGCTGGATCCAAATAACCCATATCCATGTGGGAGTTTTAGGGCTGTTACACAGAAAAGAGGCTATTTCATTAGACTTAAAGCTGCTGGAAACTATTGGGCACTTGGAAGGGATGGGGTATCGCCTGCAGAGGCAGCTGGATCCAGCCTCTGCCTCCATCGGTGGTGTGAAGCAGGGAAGGACCACCAAGAAACCCCAGTGTCCCCTGAGCTATGGAACTACCACACGACATTCAAACAAAACCAAGTTTAAGGCGCTATAAAAATTCTGTACTACATTTTCTTTTGAGGCAAGTGATCTATTATCAGCACAGTTTTCCATTGCCCGAGAAGCTGTGTGAAACCAATGAAAACATTTCCACACGGAGAAAGTTTCAATGTTTTCTTCCAAGTAACTTTGCAGCCAATTCAGTGAAACACGCAAAACTTGCACAGAAACAGGCCTGCCTTCCAGCGAGCACAGATCGTGCTGTGCCTTTCTTAAGTAGGAAAAATGGTTCATTTTCTAAAAAATGGTTTCCATTTCATAGTCAGGAAAATAATATTCCAAGTGCCCTCTCTCCTCAGTGAAACTATTTCACATAATTCCCACAGCATCTGGTTTATTTCAGGAATTTTATGTCTGGCTTTGCCAAGCAACTGTTACAATTGAGACAAGAGAAGTGAACTAAAATGGGGATAAGAATTTACAGTGTGTTTATTCTGACTTCTGAAAAGCTTCATTAAGGTCCAGACCATCCTTTTGGACAGGGGTCCAAAATGATTTCTGCTTCCAGCAGTTTCCTCCTGAATTCAGCCCCAAACCAGAAATACCTAGAGAAACCAAGAGCTTTTTTTCTCTTTTTTATCGAGCCTTAAATAATTATGCCTTTCTATACGTGGCACAATCCATATTTGAACAAGACAACTGGGAAAGCACATGAAATCCAGTGATTGGTAACTGGAGACTGAGAAAAACTAGATATTTTATGTGAGGTTTTAGGTTTTCACTGTGAAGGTGGCAGGGGAAAAAATGCAAGTGAATTTATAAGCATGATCTTTCTTTAAATCCCTTCCAAAGAACCAGGAAATAATCAGGTCTGGGCAAAGTTTTGATAAGCAGCTTTCCAGTGTGGAAATAATATTTTTTGTGATAATGTTGGCCAGTGGCAGAAGAAAATGGCTGTTTGGGGCACTTCACTGGTACTAAGACATGAAATTCTTTCTAGCAGGATCTGCTTAGAAAGCTTCATCCAAAGCCAGCTACCTGCAACACCCTGAAGCTCTCCACCACTTTTACTCCAAATTCCTGGTATAATACCCTCAGGGACACAGAGGATGTGGTTACCAATGATGAAGCTTTTCCTGATTTCCCTGACCATGAGCATCTCTGTAACACCAGACTGATGGAGCTTTGCCTGGAGAAGAGGACGCTGATGCCTCCTGAACCACTGTTTCCCAAAAAAAAAAATCTCTTAGGACTTGTACTAACATTATTACTATTATCAACGTCATCTTTTTTACCCTCTGGTATTCTCTTTCCCAGTTGTGTTAGGAGTAGTTGTATGCTCTTCCCTACCAGGGGGAAGTTCAGCTTTTTCACTCTTCCTAAGCTTGCAGGACAGCACGCTCTCACTACAATGCAATCTCCAAAAGATGACCCCCTTTCAGGAGTTTTCTTTAGCTTTCTAATTTCCTGATATGCTAATTGCTGGTATTAATAATCACTTGCTACATCTGCTGCCTGTGCAGCATTTGCCACGTAAAAGGATTTCACATGTATCAGAACACACTTACTCTGGCAAAGCATTTGACCTGGAGTAACGTGCGGTGCCCTAAATTGCGTAAAGCCAGACTGCATCAGTTCTCAGGGGCTTACGCCTAGCATATTGTAAATATATAGCTTTAAACATATCCACTTTTGATCTCAAATCAGAGGAAAAATAATAAAATAATCCACTAAAGATGGGAGCTTGGGAAGATGTGGTGACTAAAAGCATCCTTTGTTTTGAGGCTAAGCTGGCTCTGAACCAGAGCTCTCTTACTAGAGATGGAGAAAGCAGTTAATTTGTTCTGCTACTAAAAAACAGATTAAAGTACAAGGCTGAAGCACAGTAAATAACATTGTGTTCCTTCTCAAAGCCAATCGAATCGTTGTATAAAACAAACAGAAACATTTTATAATTCAAATGGAAAAGGAAACAAGGTTGAATTTGCACAAGACAGGTATTTTTCTCTCCAGGAGAGAAACAGTAGCAACCTGTCTTCCATTCAGGAAACACTCAGCATGCTGGCAAGTAATCCATCATTTCAAGCTCTTTTTTCCCTTCAAGTAATTATTTAGAGTTCACAGTGTATTAATTTAATGGTAGATCTCATCTACATAGTATGCTGAAAGCTCACACTAAATCAGAAATCAGCCTCATGCTTGCTAAGCACCACCTCTACCTCATTTCTTTGATTTGTCTGGTTCTGACAGCGTCGATGAAGGACAACAGTCTTTTATTCATAGGTAGGCAGCGCAAGTTACCCAAAGCCCAGTAACTCATCATGAACGACACAGTGGCCAGGTCCAGGGCTGGGCAAACAACTCACGCAGAGCAATGTATCCAGTTCGGACAACAATTTCAACCACCTTCTGCACTTATAAATTGCCAAAAGACTTTGATATTTTCTAAGTGCATAAAATACTTACAGCTGTAGGATGAGCACATTAATATAAACATCTCGAAAGGCTACGGGATTCAGCGGTAACCCCGAAGCCCCAGCACCACACAAACACTACATGTTCCAACAAATGTACAGAAACTGGCGACGTTTTTGAGGGACTGCAAAGCTGGTTTCAGGTACATGTGGAGCTACGTTAACCCAGACTATACATATGCTGTGTGAGTGAGCAGAATGTATTATAGCAGCCTCATCAGTTGCTATAATATAACTGATAATAATATAACCAATGCCACACGCTGATAGAAGCTAGAGTGTGATCTGGGGATACAACCAAGTATGAATGACAGTGTCTATCACCATTTATTAATCCTCCACATCCCTTTCACAAAAGGACAGTTCTCTAACAAATGACCCCCCCCTTCCCTCCCAGACTAATGCAAACCCAAACTCGCCACTTTCCATTTCATTTGAATCACAAGAGACACTTCAGGAGGGAACAAATTGAAGGGATTCTTGCCCTATATATTTTCACAACAATAATTTCCCTTATGCAAAAAATGTCATGAATATGTATTCCAATAGCAGCACACATAAATCAGAGCTCAGGGTGAATACACAGCACGCAGCTCCTCAATTAGAAACCTGCCTTCCCTGGGGATTAAGCAGACTGTTTGCAGAAAAACACCAGGAACCACTTTGTCCACAGCAGCAAGAGGTTTAAGTAATACATTGCCCCAGACTACTTACACTCCGTGCACAGGCTAAGGCCGCCCATCCCATTGCCAGGTTTGCTGCACTTCCCTCTTGGACCGATTTTATAATGTGCAATGTTTGTCGGACCGCCCAGTCCCAGATATTCACAGGTCACAGAGGTATCAGCCTGTAACACTCATCTTCAGCAAAAAGCACTTGTTTGAAACAGTCTAGCATTGCTCTCAATGACATCTGGCTCAACCACAGGATGTGGTGCAGAGGTACCGAGTCTCTGTTTTTCTTTTGACTTTCCCAGGATGGAGCACTGCCAGGGAGCGAGATGATTTTTTCATGGCGTTTTTATACAAACAAGCAATATTCATTAAGGTAGCACATTTTATCCAGAGACCAGCTATAAACGATGACATGATGCTGGTGCAAGCCAAGTTCACGCAAGGAGGATTTGGTGCTGTGGCTATGCACGTGAAACCGCACCAGCTAACCTTCTCTGCTATAGACTGAGCAAAACCCTGCTTGAGGATTCAGCCTGGCTGATCTGGGACTCACACACAGCTCCTGGAAATTAAAATCGCTTATGACTGACACATGTGGCTCCCGCCCTGAGATAACCCTCTCTCTCTCCGCCTGGATGTGGAATCTCACTGAAGGCAGGGGAGCCCCAGCACAGACGGGAGCAGGGGGTGCTTGTGCGGCAGGATGGTTTGGGGAGAGCCACGTTCAGCTCCTTAGAGCCTTTGCTGTTTTGCAGTCCCACGGACTGCCATCAGGCTGTGCATTTAATCCCTTCGCAAACCGATCCCAAGCAGCCTGAAGATCCTCACTAGCTTCTGGTCACCTGCAAAAGCACAGAGTGTGGGTTCTCCAGCAACATGGTGAGCCTGGAGAGGAGCTGGGGCTCCTGAGTGTGCCCCTGGAGAGTGGCAGCACCACACCTCTGCATGGCCCAGATCCTGTGAAATGCAAAGCTGGGAGAACACACCCCAGTCAAACTTCACAGAAACCAGCAGGCACTGGAGACTTCCAGAAGTGCCAAGCCTGACCTATATCCCTTACCGTACCCAGATCACAGGTTTGGAAAGGACTCTGCGATTCTCCTAAGGAAAATCTGACGTAGAGAAGTGCAAAGTGTTATTACTATCATAAGCATCAATTGTACAGTCAAAAGGAAGGTTCAGTTCCATCGGGACCAGTGGTTTGACTCAGATGCCATCCACAAGCATTACTTCAAAATGGCAGCAATTATGAAAACAGAAAACTGATTAAATGCCCAGGGAAAATACATTTTCAAATACTCTATTAAATCATCCTCAACCAAGGGGATTATTTTCTGTATCATGACTGGGCATGCTCACAATCTTCCAAAGACTTCAAGAGCAGAGCAATACTCATGTCACGTGACTCAATTTATTGGAAACAGTTATACCACAACCCGCAGAAGGCCAGGACAACTCTCAAGAGGACAAGCCAACTGGATTATAAAGGAAGACCACGTGCCTGTCTGCATATCATTCTACGGTCCGTTGAAGGCATCTAGAAAGGAGAATAGCAGAGCAAAATGAAGAGGCTGGCATCGGATGCAGGTCCCTGCCCTGGAAATGATGCCTATGAGCATGTTCTCGATGCTCAAAAGATTTCTTGCATGGTTCAAGGCCTTGTATTTATTTCCATGCTTAGGAATTCATCGTGCTCATCATCGCTTTTTCATCATCACTTATTTCATCATCAAACGGGGTCTCAGCAATAAACTTGGGTTCTGTGGTTCCTTAAATTCAGCAATACTCCACTCTGAGGACATGCCAATAGCAACAATAAAGATCCCAGAGATCTAGATATTGCAGGCACTACCACATCCCATTTCAACAGAAAATTTCCACCTACTGTGATGGTAACCAAGAGAAACAAGAAAAAGCCTGAATAAAGACTGCCTTTTTATACTTGGAAAACTCAGAAAACCAGGTGGGTTAATCCATTTCATGTTTTAAGATTTCCCCTTAGCTAACACCACAGAGTTGCCATTTTCTGCCTACAGGGAATTTGTTGTGGATCAGCTCAAAAAGCATGTGAGCAGAAAAATGGGCATTTTTCTAGTAACTTTAGGTATTAACTGCTGCCCTGCACATGTTTATGGGAAAATAAGTTAGCTCACTTTTTTAAGATACGATCGTGCCACTTCCAGAACATCACCATAATTTAAACAGCAATTCTTATGCAATGTGCAGGAACTGCAAGGCAAGACAAAGTGAAATGTGTTTTATATTTGTACGTGCTCGAGAGGAACATTTGCTGTCTTTAAATAGCATTGCCTTTCAAAGAAACTGATATAGAAAAGAAAAAATCGATAACAACAGTCTGGGAATGAGAATTCTACAGGAAGGTCCTCCCTAGATGGGGCAATCCCCAAAACCTCACTGCCAGATTAGGGCCAGAGCTGGTTACCCGAAACAGGTGATGTATCAGTTACAGCACTGGATGAGCATTAGAAAGTTAAACTTCTATTTGAGATGATAAACAAGGAAGAAGCAGCAATCATTTATTTTTAGGTGTGAAATGTCTGGCTCTTATACAGTGTGTTAGTAAGTATTTAAGATAAGTGGCTTGACTGTCACGATGTTCGCTGGAAGGCAGGAACTGTTTCACATTGATAGTTCAGGCTCATGGTGTCATGTTTGCTGGCTTCAGACTTTTCATGTACTGCTGGTGTTAAGGCTGCTGAGACCTGTCTTTCCCTTGACCCAGCCCCAGGACTGCTAGATATCAGCTGTTTCACTACACTTCAAGTGTCCTCAATATTTTTCCTTTTTCCTTTTTTAAAGCAACATTTCAATCGCTCTTAGAAGAGAAACATCTTTTCTAAGGTGGGGACAATTTCTCAAAGCTGCTCTTCTTGAGAGTATAAATGTCTCCTGCAGTCATTTTTTTCACCTAAGCTCCACTGATGCATTGATTCTGTTCATCTCCTTTCTAACCTACTGTTCATGTGAAAAAACATATTTTGGCAATAACAGCAGTGCCAGAAAATGCGTTTGAGATGTCTACTCTGTCTGCTGCATCTCCACAACTCATCAATGCCAGCATGCATGTCCCTGCTACCTGTACATCAACTTTCAGATTAGCACACATTTTTATGGCCCATCTAAACCTCCCTGAAGTGGTTTAAAAGGAAGGTGCTGACACATCAGCCCTCACAGCAGGAGTGCCAAATGCAGCATCCATGCAAAAGGAAACAGGTATAATCTTCGAGCATCTCTACTAGTGATACACAAGCAAAGGTCAAATGAGGAGCAACAGCAGGAAAAAAAATCAAATAGAAAAATCTGTAATATCTGCCAATGGTGACTTTTAACTGGCTCAGATGGGCTGGCAAGTACAGCAGCGATGAGGAGGATGAAGTCAGGCATGCTAATCTGATTAACAGGTGATTAAAGGACACAGACTGAGGTATTAACAAATACCACACTCCTAACAGCAGAAGAGAGGACACTGTCTGCCTTGATGATGAAATGAGTGTAGTTTTGACAGATCTGGGTCTGCTGTGCTTAACCTCTCCTGCAAGGAGATTTTGAGCTGATTTGCTCTGTCAGAAGAAATCCTTCCTTCTGCCGAGCGCTTCCCCTACATATTACGATTTAGCTAGCAGCAGGGCGCAAAAACAACTTGGAAATCACTTGCTGTAAACTTGTGTGCATCTTCTGTGCTTTATGGCTTTCCCAGAGTTTTCCTATAAACACACACAAGTTGTGAAGCGAGGCCACACAGAGATGAAATAAGGACTATAAGATGCATCTCTTCTCAGTGATTCCAAAAGTAGGCATCCAGCCTAAGGCACTTACCCAAACTCCCACTGCAGGAGTTAAGCAGGATGAATCACTGCAAGTGCCCAACTCTTTCTTCTCGTTATAAAGGACACGTATCTCCCTCCAGGATTTTTCAGAGAGAGATGCAAGAGGAGATTCTTCAACTAAGAAGCCCAGAGCTGCAGCAGCATGAACGGCAGCATCACACGGCTGCAACCAGGTGTGTCTGAGGTGGCACCACTTTTACAGGCACAGTAAAATGAGATGGAAATAGGTGGGGTGGAAAAGACACTAATAAACTGAGCAGAGATAACATTCAGGAGTCCTCTCTTTGCCTTCAGCCAAATTCAGGCCTAGGTTTTTGAGAAGAGAAGTGAAGCTGGATGTGGCCAACAGCCAGTGCTTGGTGAAGAGGAGAACCATGTAGTGCTGCTGCCCCAGAGCTCACTCCCAGCCTTGGGCAGAAATGTGGGTGACACTGAGAGCCAGGGGCAGTCTCTCTAAATTTAATAGCCCTCAGTGGACTTTTAATCCAGGAACTTGTTGAACAAGCGAACTTTTAGCAGCAGCCAGGTGTCCACAAACGCTGTGAAGAAGCATTCTCTGGTGTTTTCAAATGCATCTGTGCTCCCTTTGGTACATGTCCCAGCAGAAGGGCCCAAGAAAAAGCAACTCTCCTTTTGCTTGCCCTGTGTCACTTCTGATTTTGCAGCTTTCCCACATCCTTCTCCTCTATCCAGGCTCCAGACGCACTCTCTGCTGAGCACGTCCCCATGCAGGAGCGCTGTCATACCCTCCATTAGCCCCACTGCTCTCCTCTGAACCGTTTCCAACTCAAAACCATTTTTGAGACTGAGGTCCCAGAGCTACACAGAGTAGTAAGGGTGTGGGCAGCCATAGCAATGTCTTTGCTTTTATTCTCAGCATCTATCCTGAAAAATCTCCGTGTTTTCATTGCCGCTGCATGCTGGTTTTGGCTGGGATAGAGTTAATTTTCTTCATAGTACCTAGTATGGGGCTATGTTTTGGATTTGTGCTGAAAACAGTGTTGATAGCACAGGGATGTTTTCGTTACTGCTGAGCAGTGCTTACACAGAGCCAAGGCCTTTTCTGCTCCTCACCCCACACCACCAGCGAGGAGGCGGGGG
>NW_010972572.1:1669999-1826143 GCF_000737465.1 Haliaeetus leucocephalus | reverse complement strand
GGGGGGGGGCACAAGAAGCTGGGAGGGGACACAGCCAGGACAGCTGACCCCAAATGACCAAAGGGATATTCCAGACCATATGACACAATGCTTAACATATAAAGCTGCGGGAAGAAGGAGAAAGGGGCAACATCTGGAGTGATGGCTTTTGTCTTCCCAAGTCACCATTAGGCGTGATGGAGCCCTGCTTTCCTGGAGATGGCTGAACACCTGCCTGCCCATGGGAAGTGCTGAATGAATGCCTTGTTTTGCTTTGCTTGCATGCGGCTTTTGCTTTACCTATTAAACTGTCTTTAGCTCAAGCCACGAGTTTTCTCACTTTTACCCTTCCGATTCTCTCCCCCATCCCACCGGGGCAGGGGGAGTGAATGAGCAGCTGTGTGGTCCTTAGTTGCCAGCTGGGGTTAAACCACAACATGCTGACACAGAGATGATGTTTTCAGAAGCTGCCCAGGACAAGCCGCTGTAACACAAATCCCCAGCTCCCCATGCAGAGGACAGAGTTTCATAAAGCAAAGGATGGACATTGGCAGAGAAATCAGTGGGGCTTGTACGACCCTACATCAAATGTGGGTCAACCATAACAATACTTCTAAAGTATCGAACGCCTCTGAAGCAATGCTAACAGAGAAACCTGCACGTCTGTTTACTCCTGAGAGCCATATACCCTTCCAGGTGATTATCAAGAGCATTTGTACAATGGCCTTTTCATGCTCTTCAGTCGACATGATCAGATATTCTTTACAGTCTATTCTATTTACATGATACACATTTGCCAAGAGTTAAATGCTTTCAATGAGAATAATCTACTACAAGCTGCTCATTTAGAATAAAGTTCTCCTTTTTCCTTTACAGTGATGCTTTCCAGTAATGAAAACAGCCAGTCCCAAAATGCCCCAGGACTTACTCTTAACTGGAATTGAAATATGGAAATCCAGGAAAAAAATGTCATTTGCACTTCTTGAGATGTACTCTTAAGCCAGAAAAAGTCAGCAGAAGAGTATCATTCCCTCAGTGCAATGCCCAGAGATCTTCAGCCTCAGGCCAGGTCTCCTGCAGCTATAAAAAAATATTGCTCTTTTCCCTCCATAAACCTACATGAATTTACACCAGCAAGATAAGCACCAACTGAACACAAGCTCTACCAGATAAAACTATTCATTTATCTACAGTTCAAATAATGTACCTAAGGTGTGTATATCTGCTTGAAGAGCATGTACTGTGCACTACTTCAAATGTTGCTATAAAACAAGGAGTTTTATGAATACCTGTTGTTCAGTTAATCATCGATTTATTTCTGAAACCTGCATACTGGAAGTCCAATCAACTTTAGGAGAAAAGGGAAGAGAGATACAATTTTATGAGAAGATAAAAAAAGAGGTTTATTGTATATTACCATTACAGTTCCTCCCTCAGATGTTTCAATGTCTAAAGAAATTTAAAGCACTCTCTGTATTTTCCTCCGTCCTCTTCAGCGATGATTGCCTTTAGATATATATACCAGTTACAGTAATATAACTGAAAATGATGACATGCCACAGGCATTTTATTATGCATTCAGTTTTTTAGGACTTAGATTATAACCGCATCGCAGAAGCCTGGTCAGTAAAGCTGAGAGAACTTCTGCAAAGATAGCAAAAGTGACAATTTCCCATTTCATATCACATTTTCAAAAGCACTGAACATACCTGCCTCTTAAACATTACAGGTCTTCTAAATTTGATACCAATAAACACATTTTTCCCTTTATACATGTCACAGAAAGAGCCAAGCAAATCCATTAAACAGACTGGTGCACCATGAACGAGGTGTTCCCTCAGACCAAATGAAATCAAAGCAGCCCAGGCACATGCTTCCCTGGCATGCTCAGTTTTGGGGTAGATAGTTCTCAATTTTAGTGTCCAGAAAGGTGCTGGGAAGAGGGGAGGAGAGGAGTGATTCTGTGTCTAAGTGTCCCTCACAAAAAATGAAAATATGGTTATTGTAAATGTTCTTAAAGACGACAACAGAGATTTTAGAAACAAGAGGCACTTTCCAGCTGAAAATGAAGCAGAATACACAGCCAGGTTCCCTGCCCTGATGTGGAAGTCTCTACCAAGAACAGCAGCTTTTGGAGGCATGGAAGACACAAATGAGACAGGCACACCTGCTCCATCTTCTGCCCCATCGATACACATTTTTGTCAAAAGCATTTCCCTCTCAAGGGAGTGGGGTCTTGCCCACACAGTTCACAGCAAGACACTCCTCACCTTCCTCCAGGGCATGCGGCTCCTGTCCCCCCCAGTCATCGCAGGGATACAACTCCACATCATTAAACCAACCACACACCAGAACAGCAGAACGTCCTCCACAAAGAGACTTCAAAATATGCTAAACCCATACCCCGCTCTGGTCCCTCACCTCACTTGGGCAAACCAAAAAACACACTTTGCTCACCAGAAATCTTCCTCCATGAGCTCCTCCTTGCACTAGGGACCACAGTCAACACTGGATGCAGCTTCAGCTGCTGTTAGGCTTACACATTAGGAAAAAAAAAAAAAAATTAATGGCAGTTTCAGCTGAGGTAACCATCCTGTTACTGTTCTCGAATGTTCTCCTTGTATCATACAAATTATAATCCCTGAACAACTGTTCGCTCCTGTAATATAATCTAAATAGACAACATAACTCTTGTAAAAAAGAGACAAAAGACATGACAAGACACTTTTGTGTATTTGACAAAAGCAGCAGATGATGTAAATGAACAGTTTTGAAAGGCTTTTAAAATGGTTCACTTGGCTGATTTCTGACTGTCAGCAAAAATTACTATTAAGGTGCCCTGCTTAAAAAGGTCTGTAGGCTGTTCCTGCAGCTCGTACAAATCTGAGTAACTGAGACCTCTGAGGCAGTGATCAAACAGGTTTGTTTTCTTATTAATTTTTAAGCCTTCTATATTTTGAAGCTTTTGCTCCATGGCCTTAGAAACACATGCAGATGCCATTGCAAGGGAACCTGCAAGGAGACATGGGTGTTCAGCAAACCCTTGGCCAAGAGGTCAAGTCCAAGTAAAGCAGATACAGACAGTAAGAGACTATACATGCTTGTTATCAAAGTAAAGCAGTGGGGAAGCGATGCCGCTGCTCTGACAGGATGCTGTGGGATGAATGTGCAGGTGAGGAGCAAGGCTGGGCAGCAAGCAGAGCCGGTGACCTATCACCATGGCACATCCACAGCTCCAATGCTGGGCAGCAGAAACACAGGAAAACTACTGGGGACTTGGTGGCTGTAATGAGCTTGGACTAGAAATGTGGTTGCAACCCTTTGACAATGTAGGTAGCAAGAGCTGTGAAGGGGGTTGGGATGGACAATGTGGCTGGTCACCCTTTTGGGTGCTCTGGCAAAATCTGCTGGTTTCCAGGTCCCACAGCCACACACTGCCCCTTGCTTGTGGCTTTGGGTAGGGCTGCAAGGAGTCCTTGGTGGGAACAAAAGGGTTTGGGGGCTGTCAGGATAGCTCGCTCAGTGCAAGAGCTGGCTGGAAGATCAGAAAACTGCATTTTTTTTCCAGCCCTGGGTTTTTCAAATTGTGTTGAATGGAAACATCTGTGCTGGCCATTAAAGCAGGCGAGAGAGGAATGCCTGGGGCAGGCAGCACCTGTTATCTCCTGTGACTCACCACCTCTGAGCACCCACTAGAGATGCCATTGGAGCAAGCACAGATAAGGAGAAAGCGAAGCTTGCCAAAATCCAAGTTCACCAGGACGGTGAGATGTTACAGGATCTGGAGCTGGCTGAGCAGAAACCAAAGCTATAGGAATGTTTTTCTTAATGTTCACAGCCAAAGCCCAGGCTCCTGATCCTGGAAAAATCCAACATGGAACATGAGAGCTTTGCAGACCCACACTGAGTTTCAAGTACAAATGGCCAAAGTTAAAATTTTGAATAGAAAACAGATGTAATTCTGTACATTTATATGGTTTTAAACCTAAAACCCCAGGAAGGAGACAGGAAACATTTTACTTCTGGATGCAAACTCTCCTTGCATTTGCTTGTAGCTCTACAGCTGCAAAGCCAACCAAATCAGACCAAGCAGAGGGGCAACAGCTGAGCCTCAGGTGTGGTTTTAGATTTACTCTCCTGGAGTTCACCGCTGCTTGGAGGGGACTGGGAAGAGTGGGATGTGTCCTGCCAGCACAGGTGACTCAAGGAAAATCACAGAGGGATGTTTCAAGGTGGGGATTTGGACCGATTCTCTCCATCCAGAGCTCCAGCGACAAAACAGGCAGGCAAAGAGGCACACGGAGTGCGTGGGGTTAACACAGACACATCTGTGCTACAGGACCCCATAAGCAAAAGGAGAATATCAACAGTTGCCTGTCTTTGGTGGGTGGCTCGACATCTCTGGATGGAAAAGACCATACAGTAAGGAGTTTTATTACCACTCACAATGTCTTTGCCAGCTAGCTCTTGTTAATGCTAGCTCTTCTTAAACATTAAAGGTTACAGCACCTCCCCACAGTCCCGGCTCATCATTTAATATCCAGTTTAGATCTGTTATTTGGAAAGCAAACAAAATGCATCCTCAGAAGCAATTATAAAAACACTGATATGCCCTTAGCACAATCAATACTCGAATGATGCCAAAGCAACAAACAAGATAAAAGAGGTACTGGAAGCTGAGCTGAACGGGTCAGCAGTGAGACTATTTATTACCCTACCCTCTCCTGGAGAGAGGTACCCACCTCCTATGGTGTGGGAGACCTGCAGGACGCGGACATGCAAAATGTTGGGCAAAGACTTGAAGCATTTAAGAGCTGGCGTATCAAGGAGTATTCTCAGTGCCTCTGCCCAGGAGAGAGGCACTTGGGAAGTGCTGTTCCACCTCCTGTCCTGGTGGCTGGCACCCCAGGGCGTGGGGCAGTGTGACAACACCGAGGACCATCTTCCGCCTGAAGTGAGCACTTTGCAGGCCAACATGGAAAATCCTTTATCTATTGCTTTGGGTGTTGCTATCGCCTTGTGTCTTGGAAAAGCAGAGCTACAGACTTAAAACTCCTATTTTACATATTAAGTTAGATATATTTAGTCCAAATGTGAATTTATATCTAATTGTCTCTCTCAGTTTAACTCTGTGGCTTTGACAGAATGAAGTACCTTCTACAAAAATAAGCTTGAGTTCTTTGTGCCTGAGGCAGATCTAGACAGTTATCTCCTCTATGGGATTACATATGAATTCTTCATTATAAGCTGCATTATTTGCGGCAGTTTCTGCAGTGCTAGGAAATTCTGATTCTCTTTTCGGTCCTAGCACTGAGCTTCAAGGCACAGATCTGATATTAAGGAAGTGCAGTCAACACAAAGCAGTATTTCTTAATAAAGTAAAAACACACAAAAAAGGGTGATCTTGGCTTGATTGATGCCACTTCATTTGCATATGCCCACTAGCAGTACTTTGGTTAATTAATACATATTTTGTGTCTCTAGATGAATACGAAATAATGGGTTTGTTATTGACATTTTAGGTATAAATTTATTCAATGAACAGGTTAGCTTACTTCCTGGTGTATTCTCCCAGTATTTTCTGTGCAAATAAGACATAATAACTCTCTAGAAGGTGGTGACACATGACAAAATCCAAGAAGGATGCACTTGTATTTTAAAGCTAGATGAGTTAATTAGCTCATAAAATGGAAGAACTGTTTGGAGGGGGCAAGGAGGGAAAGGATGAGAAACAACACCTTCTTTGAGTGAAAAATTTTGTTTTGAAAATATTAACCCTTATGGTTCAAGTTCAGTTCTAGAGGCCTCAATCCAGAAACGCACTTAAGAAGCTCTTACATTTAAGCAGGCGCAGTAGTGCCACAGAGATTACGAGGACTGCCCAGGTGGTTGAAAGTTAAGTGCTCTGCTGGATCACGGCCTGGGTAGTCAAAGATGGAATTTCATTTTATTCTCTGATCTGCCTCACCAGCTTCCTGTACCAGCTGCTTCTAACCAGTTCAGGGAGAGACAGCATGCTGAAAATATTGCTAAAATCCTGAGTGCAGAAAAAACTCTAATATATAATTTAGTTCCATGGTATCTAATACCTTAGTGGCCGAGTTTTTAGGCAAAGCCAAGGAAGTTTTGGTCAACCACCTGAACTCTTACAGAATTTGAGGAAGGGATTTGGCTGGCAGCTTAATACCAGCATGAGGAGGCCGCCGAGGAGGCAGCTCATGGTGTAGAGGTCAAGCTCCAATATTTTCCCTTGCCACAGGACTCCTGAGCAAACCCTGAAGTCAAGGAGATGAATGAAAACTGTGTTACTGGGGTTAACTACCTTTTAGGCATTATGACAGCAGTGCATCACGATTAGATCATCTATGAGGCAATAGTCCTGTTACGAATACTAAATGCACCACAGGGAAGCCAGAAAGTTCGCTGCTGTGATAGTACTCACGTTACAAGGAGCTCCGACTGCGAATGCTGTTCAAAATGAGTCCCACAGAGCACCACCTCTGCAGTCTCCATCGAGTATCACAAGGACACACTAGACTGCAGGATAAATGCACTCAGAAACATAAATCATGTCTAGTTATTTCCACTGTTATTCTCAATGATGCACAGGGCAAGTCTCAAGTGATATCACATCAAGGGACACACATTCAGCACCAGGCTCTTGCTAGTCACAAAAGGAAAGAGATTTTCCAGGATGGCTGAAAGATATAAATGATTAGTTCCCACTGAATTTTGCTGGGAATTTTCTCCTCCTTGTCCCACTGAAGCAGTCACTCAAGTCTGCTGGTACTGAAAAAGCTGTGAAAGAAGTGAGCCAACTAATTAGAGAAGACTGAAGAAGGCGATACTACTTATCACTGCCATTACTCCTGGTAGAGTCCAAAGATGCCAACACCTATTCTAAACACATGAGATGATGCAATTCCTACCCCAATCAAGCTTCACATATACAAAAGCTACCTGAATATGGTAAACCAAGCAAAGTGAGCTCAAGTACATAGGATTTATTTAGATCAAAGTAAGCCACAGGCTGGACACCACACAATCTGCCAGAGGCAGAGATCTTCCAGTGCCTTCTGCAAAGCTTCAGAGCCAGGCATGGTTGTGTACCAAGTGCTAATATCCTTATTAAGTGTTTTACATCTGCTTTGTACTCACTGCATGCTGGAGCTTGTGACAGCATAACAGTGAATCATGCCCAGTAACATCGAAAAGCAAAAGGTCAGGAGGCAGGTGACTGGCATACAAACACACTGGACAGAATTTCTTGGAGGAACGGGTGACTCTAACATGGCACAATCTATCAAACCCGGCCATATGCTGAAATAAAAGGAACTGCTATATAGCAATCCCAAAGAGTAGGACACCGGTCTCAAAAGGATTCGGATGTCCAAGGAGTCCAGGAGGAGATGCAGGGTCCTCCAGCAAAACTGGGATGCTTGAAGGGCATGTGCAGGAGGCACGGTAGAAAGGCCTGTCTTAATTTGGGAGTGAAGCTGGCCTTGCTACAAGCCTGGGACAATATTTGGTATACTTTTATTGCTACTATGATTTTCTGCTGACTCGGCAGAGCCAGGAAGGACATGCAGGGAAATGCAGTCAGTCTCTGTTTCTTGCCATCACCATCAGGCTGTCATATGCCTTTTAACTGTGTTCCTATCGGTGAGGAGTTCAGATGAAGAAGAAATATGGCTTGAACAGTTCTCAGAGCCGAGGCTGTGATTGCAGCAGGGGCTCTTGGAAAATAGTGTTTTCATTTGTAAAAATGAACAGGTTTGACCTGAAAGTCCTTGAGAGGGGATGACTGCAAAGCCTTACAGAGACACTGAACACACTAAAAGCTGGTTGGGAATTTCTAACTACAAGGGTTTTGGTTGAAAATCACTGGAGGGTAACAGCATTGATTACATTTTCACCAGGAACAATCCTCAAGCCTAGGAGAATTCTGTAGTCAATGAAGAAAGAGTCTTATCCTTAAAAAAACCCAACGCTCAGTGATTACGATACAGGACCACTCCCAGGTCTGAGGCTGCTGCCCTGCCTGAGTCACCGGAGGCCAGCAAGAGTGATAAAATCAACTTAGTGGCTCTGCATGAGGTAGGGAAGAGATCTGATGCCCACAGCCCCAACAAATGCATCACAAGTTACTCTTCTCATAAGAAAGGACACATGAAAAGACAAAAAATTAACCTTGCCTTTGCAGTCATGATGAACAGGGAGCCTTCTGAAAGCTTTATGAATATAATGGGATGAAAAAACCCTCATTCCTCATCTTATTATGAGCCTCATTTATTGGGGCGTAATTTCACGTCAAATTTTCTCTTGGCATTTCCCAAGCGTGCTCTTTGTAAGAAGATGAAGTTCAGTTTGGCTTGGAGTTGGTTTTTAGGAAGACACAAGCCTGTTTTTTGTTTTATAGGGTAATTTATATCCCAGACATTGTAGGCACATACACAGAGTAAATGTGCTGCTGCTCACCTTGTATAGTGAAGAATGAAAGGAGAAAGCAGATTTCAAAGAGTTATTGTTTCAGACACCCAGAAATACTTTAAAGGACAGTTGTCCTCCAGGGAGTGATGCTATTAAACCAGCTTTCAGGGGGCCTAACTTTGCTACATCTCAGCAATTCCTGCCTGAATTGCAGCTGCCAGGCACTCAGAGAGCTGGGACCGCTCTGGCTCATGCATCACCCCCACATTAACGAGTGCTCAGTGCTGGAAATGTGACCACGGCCCAGGCAACAGGGGACAGGGAGGGATGTCCCAGGGCTGCTTCCATTCAGCAGAGCCCAGAGGGCTAATAAGCAATCAATGTGCCTTGCAGTACAGAGGGGAACATGTCAGTTGAAATGATATGGGAATCCTTCGGCTGCTCATGCCCATCACTGCTGTTTAAGAGGACTTAAGCAATTTATTTCCCTGCAAGAACATGGAGGGTGAGAGCCACAGCATGGCTGTGCTGGCATCACCCACGCCAACTCCTTCGCCTCCCTGACACACCAGCCTACGGTGAACATCAGCACAACAAACCTCTGGTCCACACAGTTCTTAAAATGCCTGCTGATGTACCCCAAAGATGCAACCTGGATCCCATATTTTGGTGTGCTGTGACACCTCTGCCCAGCCAGCCAAGAAATATCTCCTGCTACAGGAAAGTCTCTTGAGTCTTCCCCACAACAGCAAGGGCTGGCTGGATGAGATGCATAGGGTGGCACTGCAGGTATCTCTGGGGTTGGAGAGGAAGACAAACCATTGCCTGAGCATCACAGCCAGGACTGCCAGATAATCGAAATCTGTCTTGGCAAACATCTTCACCAGAGCCCAGAATGGCGCAAATGTCAGAGCAGACCATGCACTGGCAGCAAGTGCTACGTATCTGCCGTGTTTTATCGCAACAGCCATAATACAAAACGTGGATGGTGAGGCACCCTGAACCCCTGCCCCAACCCCACAACTAGCAGGGTTCCACATAAAATATTGAGGCAACATGGCCAGGAACAGATGCACGCCTGAGCAACATGCAGGAAAGGGTGAAAATGCAGACACTCAGGGTGCCTCCTTTGCCACACCATTCTCCACAGAGAATGGAGAGCTGGAAGCCCAGGAGAAGTTAAAGGGCTTGTGGAATGGGTGTCATGCCCAAGAAACACAGTGTGTGACAGGAAAAAAAAAAAAATATCAGTCTCTCTTGGGCATACTGGAGATGTCTGATGTCCACAGCTGGGACATGGGCAGGGGTATGAGCACCAGTGCTTGAGGAGGCCCTGGAGCAACCTCACTGGACAATGTCAGTATGGTCCAAATCCTATAGCAGTGGAAATTCAAATTCAAATTTCCACAACATTCAGTGGAAAGAGCAATATGGGAACGGCATTGTTCAGTAGGAAAAGCAGAGTTAGACCAAAGATGAGCGCTGCAGAACATCCCTCAGGATTTAGGCTCCATTTTCTGAAATCCATTGGTGAAAAGCATAAATAAACCAAAATTTGCTAAGTCTCTACAAACCTGCATGGCCACTGGCCCTTGCTCTCCACAGCCCCTTTAGCTATGGAGACACTGTGGCTGCTCTCCACCACCTGGATTCCTCCGCCCCAGCCCAGGGTGACCAGGGTGGACTCCAACTATGGTCCAGCGTGTTAAACCAACGTCTGGCAGATCCCTAACCACCACTTGCCAGAGCCACCGAGCCTGTGAAAAAAATCAGTAAAAAGCTGACACCTGCCAGAGTTTCAACCAAAGGCATGGCTGCATCCTAAAATGGATTTCTTCATCCACCAGTGAATCTCAACTGCAACACATGGCCTATTGCACGGGAAAAGTTATCATGTTTCCCAGCAAAGACAATCAGGGTCTTCCCGGCATAAAAATCAACTTGTCAGTAAAAACACTAGAATCAACTGGGGTGAAAATTGTGGTCCCTTCCCCCCCTACCTGTCCCCATCTGTCAGCAGATAACAGGCAAGGATGACAAATCATTTTCTATCATGAGGAAAGAGAGACAGGAGCTCTGCGGCTGCCTGCCTGCAATTTCCTTTCCTGAGGAGGGATAGCTATAAACCGCCCAAGCACTGCAGCAGTAAGAACAGAGCTGCTCTCCGGCTCCCAGCGCAGAGGTTATAGCCTGTTTAGAAATAATCAAAATACGGCTCCATTTCCATGGAGGTGGTTGTGATGAAAAGCATTTTACCAGTTTGGAAAACTACACTGGAGCTTCTTATAAAGCATCTTCAAGCACCTACTGTAAATACTGAGCTGACAACTGAAATGCCAAACATAGGATCTGAATTCATACTTGCACTGATTCCTGCTCTTAAAATAAATGCAGGCAGTGATTGGATATTGTTCAGTGGTGGAAATATTTCTTCCAACCACACAACAATCACTCTGAAGAGCAAAATCAACTTCTCTAACAGGGATACCAGTACAAATAAACAGACTGTGGCTGTACACAAAGGTAATGTATTACTGGTGCATCACTGTTTCTAAAGCTATATTTCTAAGACCTTTTCCAAGGTCAGTCCTACTCTGCCTCTTAATTTCTTCCAAGTTAACTTGATTTTTATTTGGAAAGAGCCATAAGCCCCAATTTCTAAGTGGATTTTGGTGCCTGACTGATAATATACTTTTTAAAAGCTGGTCTTGAGTTTATATTGTTGGCAGGTTTGGGTTGTGTGGGGGTGGTGGTTTTGTTTATTTTTGGTTTTCTTTTAAAATGTTTCCTAAACTGCTGGAGTCTCTAGGGTCTTGGTAAGCCATAGGCAGGTCTGTGATAGCCTGCATCAAACCAACTGTTGCTATGGCTGCTCCAGGCTACAGGGAGGCTTTTTGTGCCTGAAGATAGAGGAGGGAGATGTGATTCATCCCCACACAGCATTGTCCTGCAGATTGGGCTGGGCCAACTGTAACTCCTATGTCTGTTAAATAAAACTTCCCCAGGCTTTAGTGGTTCTCCCATTGCTTTTGCCACAGTTTAGCCCCCAACTTTTCAAACTGGTTCTTGCTCTAACTCCAGAATTTCTTTCCCTGATAGATGAGCCCAGAGTTTCACCCCCTTCCCCTCCTGCCAACAGCCCCACTCGAGCACCTCCCATCACTGGCACTGACTTCTGCATCATCTGCATCTGACCAACGTTGTGAAGATTGCAGTTCCTCAGTATAAATTCTCAGAAATGTCAGAAGAGTGGATGTTTGAACAGTATGTACTCCCCAGATAACCAACTGGTATCTGGTAATTCTACACCAAAGCCTTCACGCAGTCAAAGGCGCGTTCTGTCCTTCCTTGCAACCAGATGCGCCAACACTTCCCTGCAACCAACCACAAAATAAAGCTTGGGAGGCATCACGCAGCAAACCCTATCTGTGCTCCTCAAAGTCCTTCCCTCAGAAGTTCAGGCACATTTGTTCCCACACCTCCCAAAAAAGCCCTTTGCTGCCGCATGTGTAATTTCATGACTAATTCAGTCTCAGCAAAGCTAGGTGCAGATGGGGAAAAAAACCCCTCCACATCATGAGAAACTTGATTCAGCCCTAACTACTGTGTCTCAGTGAACCCTCACAAGCCTAATAAAGCCTTATGAATAAATTACATGCTTTTCAGCTTCCTAATTTTCAAAGTGATAAAAAAACGTAACAACGCATCATCGCAGATCTCCTGGATCTCACCACGCGCCACATCCTGCAAGCCTCGGCGCGCGCATTGCAGAGAGGCTGGTGAAGCCAGCAGATGTGACAGTCGCTGGAGGAATGCTGGAATTCACGCCCAGGCACTGATGGACAGGGTGGTTAAAAAGGGATTTCAGGTACTGCCTACTGTCAGCTATCTCTGCCTGCACTCAGGCTTTAATGTATTAATCAGAAGAACTGAGAGAGAGACATTTGAAGATGATCAAACAAAAAGCCCCGGCAAAACAACATTTCGAATGACAGCAGTAGCACACATCACAGAGTCAAAACGTGACACCTGATATTAGATGTCTGTGCGTTTGCTTGACACTATAAAAATAAATTCCACCCTAACCAGGGATATTTTTATTTTGATGACAGGCACTAACTATTTGGATATTAGGTTCAGGCAAGTAGAAACCTAGCCAAGTATCCGTCCAGCAATGGTATTTATGTGCTTCCCATTACACTCACACCTATTGCTCTCCATTTTAGAGACATGCACAATGTCATATAAAGACACAGGGTATCCACATCAGAGTCTGTGTTCCCAGCTGGGCTGGGAAATCAAGCCTATGCTAGTGTATTTTTGCTACAAAAAGATAGGAAAAAAAAAAAAAAGAAAACATCTTTCTCATGACTCATAGCCTTGCCCTGACATCCTTCCTCTGCTCCCACCCAGTACCCCATGGGGGGATTTTCTGCCTCCCATAGGGCTGGATACAGGCTGCCTGTCCTTCACCTCAGACCCAACAAAGCCACGGATGCCAAAAGAACTGCTTGCTCTAAATGCCTTCACTGTTTTCTTCTTAACAAAAAGATACAGCCATAAATTTATGGAAAAATGCATGCAGGAAGTGGAGGATTTGATTTCCTGAATGCAAAAATAGTCAATCTCCCTTGTAGAATTTAAATATACCTATTTGATGGCTTTCCTTTTTTTTTGCCTGACCCTCTCAGCATTTCAGCATATGAATAATCGTACTCATATAAACAAAATGGGCTCCTTCATGGATGAAATGCACACAAGAGATTTGTACCATTAAAATGCTATTTAATCTATTTTAAGGGTTTCTGAAAGACTGAAGGGTACACAGGCATGGTACCCTCTGGGAGAGGATCAATGTCACTGCCAGTGCAATGAGGTTACTTTTGTGCCTAAGCAGCTGCAGGATGAGAGTCTGATTTTTAAAGAAATCACCACTAGCAACAATATGCTCAGTGCTCTCGTTGTACCCATTTGATTTTCAAAGCTCCATATTCCCAGCCCTTACAGCTATGCACATGGATGCAACTCTGCCTGCTCCATGCACGCAACTGCTGGCTTGGCTGCACCAGAAATCTGGCCTGTTGAATCTATATGACAAATTTGGGGAAAAAAAATTGGGACATTAAGAGGCCATGCTGTGCTTTTCCTCTGGGAAGAGTTTAAAAAGATCCAACCCAAACTTCAGACAATTTAACATACACAGTAAAAAGTAGCTTGAGTCAGTCATTAAACCTCAAAGGGATCTCTGAATTGTGCTTTTCTTAATGAATTCAATAATCGATTCTTACTACACAAATAAGGTGTGGGATGGATCAGCTAATAAGCATTCTCAGTTAATTGCTTTCTTCAAGTGACAATTTGTACAAATGATACCATCAAAGTAGTAATAATATCCTTATTGATTAAATTAATCTCTAAAAGACAACTCAAGTAAGTTTAATTAGCAACGCATGACAGAAGCACAAAATACTCTGAAAACAACCTTGTAACCCATCCCAGACTTTGAAATCATGGCAACAGTCATGCAATAGACTTTTGCATCTTTATTCAAATAGACACGCGCAATTTTATGGAGCATCTTTAGTGAATGTCTGTGACTAACCATGAAAACCCCTGAAACCTTCCCTGCAGAGAAAAAGCGAGACGCAGCAAAAGCGGTCTTCCCACTTAGTCACACAGTCACTAAAAGCCAGGTCCACAAACAGTTTTAAAATATTTTAAATATTTTAAAAATTTTCAGCAGAAGGAGCAGAGACGGTCAGAGAAGCCTCTATGCCAAAATTCACGTGTGGAGCTGGTGGGGACCCAGACCAATGTCAACAGTTTCAAGCTGCGGAAATTGGACACCAGGTTTATAAAATCAGAGCAGAAACTTGCTCACTACAGCAAAGGGTTAAAAGAGTTGGCTCAAAGCTTGTTCAGCGAGAGCAAGTTATTCTTTCTGGGACCAACAGCAGGAGCTGGGCCTGGGGAACGGGCCAGGCTATGGTCCACAGCACCTGCACGCTCCCCTGGACGGGCAGTGGGAGCTTGGAGTGAGATTTGCTCTCCCTATTCCTACAGCAAGACCAAGACCAGGTACGAGATGTCTCTACATGCCCCGGCTCCAGCAGCTTCACCCGTGTCACCTGGTCACCAGCCGGTCGCGAGGATGGTATTTCCATAAACAGTCTGCTGGGCGCAGTTTTTAACACAGGAACAGATCAATGTTTGGTCCTTCTGGCTGTCAACACAGTAAGAAAGACCTAGTGCTATTATAATTTGATTGCAAGGCACACTTTGGGCAGGGGAGGAGAAAAAAAAGCGTGGTGAAAACCTCTCAGTTGAAATATTAGCCTAAACTGCCTTGCTTAGCAAACACTTCTCCGCTCTCTGCCAAGAAAAGGGGAATTAGACTCAATTCTGCCTCGGGAAGTGAAGTAGTGGACATCAGGGACAAGAGGAGTGAATAAGCACAACCTTCCAGAGACACTCCAGCATGATAAAAGAAAATACAATAATATAGAGAACAGCATGTTCCCCTTGTCAGGGCCAAAGCTACCCCCGCAAGCAGAACAGAAATTTGCCTGGGGCAGCAACATGCTTAATGGCTTTATTATTATTATCTGAGCAATCCGGGGATGCTTCCCAGCACGTACAGGAGAGCAGCGAGACCGGAGCCACTTCTGTGAATGTGAGTAACAGTTCTTTTAAGTGGCTCACGCAGGAACTTTCTCATTTAGCTAAACTGAATTCAGCAACTGAAAGAAACATATGGCCTGTGTATTTCACCACACATAGATACAGTACAGCTTATTTTAGAGTATTTGAAGCATATTAATAAAACAAGACTCTTGTACAATACATAGCCTTGGCCCATCTAGGTTAGGATGGCCCAACCCTCTCAATTACTTATTTCATTTTGTTATTCAGATTACTTGCATTTAATTTTACCACAACATAGCTTGTGCTTTTGCATGGAACATTGTAATTTTTCCATGTCCTTCTCGAAGCCCCAGTGAGTCTATTATCTCATTTTTGTTCTTTGAGCATTTTTGGTAATACAAGAATATAAAGTTTAAAAAATGCCACAGGATTCTCAGGAAGATGATGGAATTTGCGCCAGTATCAAAAGGAAAAGAAGTACTTTCTGTACTTATTTTCATCCAAGAGTCACTGAAACAAACAAGGAACCACCCAATCACTTTTCCAACTACAACCAGCCACTTATCAGGCAAAGCAGCAAAACACTCACAAAAAGCTTAATAATTTTCTGTTCGAGTTGATCCCATTTTATTAACAAAGAGTCCTACATTACCGGCAATGTGATATGGCTGCTGCAGACCCCAGCCATGGCAGATTGCAAGCATGTGAGGAAGGGCTGGCAACCCTTGTACATCAGGACTATTAGAAACAGATATATCCATCTGAGACCTGACATCTGCTTGAATCCATAACAACTCTGTTTCCTTACACATCCAGTGACTAGCCTTAGATAAACTATTTATAACACACCATCTCCAGGACCGCTCTCCGTGTCCTCTCAGCTACCTGACCTGCATACACAACAGCCAACGTACGGGACTGATGTCCCATGAGCTCTTTGCTGCTAAATAAGACACTTGCACAGAGACGGATTTTTGGAGCTCAAGAATCTTCGAAAATCTAGTTTCGACATAGTCTTACAAAGTAGATTTCCTAAGTATTTTGGCTCTCAAAACCACCAATATTTTTAAAACCTTGACCAGAACACACAGCATATGAGTGTGCAAACAACGAGGAAACATATGGGTTAGAAATGCAAGCTTGGGAAAGTCACTTGGGGAAGAGAGGGATTCTTTTCTTCCAAAAGTATACTTATTAGATAGCCTTTCTAAAAAGTTCAGCATGTGAAAAAGAAGAGGACATACATATGCTCAATACTTGTCCCTGAGACATCCATCCTGTTTTTCCAGCTAAGAAGCCATGAAATCCCCCCAAAACCTAGCAGATGGATTGAATTACTAATTGTGAGACGACTAGTTCCACAATGATATTATTAAAAAATCCCACAAACAAACAAACAAGGATAGCCACAAGAGAAGACTGGTTTAGAGCGGGATCTCTCTAGACCCAAGAAGTGAGCTGCATGATGATTTGCAATAATTACTTCATATGGAGAACAGCTATGTGGCATATCTAAAACCTTTAATTTCTATTCTCTTGTTTAAGTGAGATTATTGCTCCCCGTAGCCAACAACAATAGATTTCTTAAGTTTCTTCTGACTTGCCAGCAAAGCAAATATCCTCTGGTAAATATATGAACCGAACAATGATTTTTCATTTTTACAACAGCACAGTCAATTCAATTTTCCAGTTATAAGTCTCAAGCCTCTCCATATCAGCTTGTTAACGTACAAGTGCTGTACTCTAAAACATGCCTAGAAGAATCACCATAGACTTTGCCATCCCAAGTTGCTTCTGAACATTGAATTCATTGCTTATGAATCACTTCATTGTATGTAAACACTTGAATCACTAAACAACATCTAATATTGTACATAGTAATCAAGTGACATCACAGTGGATTCTGTAACAACGAAAGTCTGCATAGATGCACTGAGGCAGCTCTAAAAGCATGACTAAGAGTGTTTCACTTTTAAAAGCAGGTTTTGTCTGTTTGTGAACATATTTTATTTGCAGATGCTAAATGCCTGTCAAATATTTTCAGGCTCTGTGTCTTCTTGAGATACTCACAAGAGTCCCACCAGCCCCTCTAAGACTGTTCACGTGACAAAAACAGCACTATATTTTTCCTGGTGTTTAAGATACCTACAACTTATAGCAATGGTGTGACAATGTCACCAGGGCCTGTTTAAGTTGGCATACCATCTCATCTCAGTAGCTTTTTGCATCAGGTAAGACAGAGAAGAATCCAAGAAAAAAAGCTACACTCACCCTAAAAGCAAGTCATTTTCCCCCCTTAGACTTAAATTTAAATGCTATAAAACACATCAATGCTCAGTTCCCCTGAAGCATTCTAATAACTGTTTATGCTAACTTGTTAAAGTGTTGCTTTAGGTTCCTTCAATACTCTTGGGTGCAATTTTTCTTGCAAATGTGTCACAAACCTTGATGCCGAGCTCTATGTTCTCCCCTCCATACACATCCATCCCAGGATCAAGGAGCCCAATCTCTCCAAAGAATTTTCTGTGCACAACGAATGAGCAACCGATCATCGCTGGCGTCCTGTATGAAGACAAAACCAACAGAAATGCACAATTATTGACATGTTCCAATTTTTAATTTCTACAAAGCTCCTGTTGGCTTCAGATGCTTCCTGCCACCGGTTATCCCAGAGATTTTGTGGCAATGAGTGAGCTCTGTGCCTTTGAAGACATTCTTTTACCACTGCGATGAAATTGTCCACAATTCAAGTTCATTTCACTGTGTAGAGACTGCTGTAGAGACTGCTGTAGACTGTAGACACTGTAGAAAGAGTTGTCCCAGGATTAAATTACTGAAAAACTTTCCGGTCTTGGCTCTGTCACAAACACCTTGGTGTGTCTATGGGCAAGGCCGTAACTTCTTTGGGTTTCCATTCCTTGTAAGTGAAAGAAATGTAATAATGGCATTTCCTCTCTTATTTTCTTCAAGCATGTCTAGTAACAGAGTAGACTTCAGGACAGACACTAGTTTTTAAGGTATCCTGTGAAACAGGGTTTCCAATTGGGTTCTTTATATCACAAAGGAGTCATCACCAACCAGCGACAAAAAGATAAATTGCAAATTTGCAGAAGCAAATCCTTTAAAAACTCAAGACAACTGTTTGCAGAAACAACTGCTGTGGCATTTGCCCAGTTCCACCAATACTGACAGGGCTCTAGGTTAGAGATCAAGTTGTCATGTTTCTCCTGCAAAACCTCGTGCCCTCCAGCTAACAGCGCTGCTCGGCTCCACCTCTGCGAGAGCAGCCAAGCACAGTGTCCAGTCAGAGAAAATAATAAGAGAAAAACGAGAGTAGTACTAATGATACTGACATCAACAGAATAGCAGAAAGATTGAGGAAAAACTCGGTGTCAGGGGTTAATTTATAAAAACTATGCAATTTTATGAACATAATACATGATTGTGTTTACTAACGACCCTGGCTGCCATGCACACATGCACTGTCCCTCCCTCATTACCTTCTACCAGGTCTCCATCTGACACAGCTTCCCTAAGATGAGGATGCTGCTCTGATTCACACAAGCTGAGATCACGTTTGGGGGTATTTTTTGAGTGGTTAAACACTTGTGACCTTCTCCATAAAATTACACTTTGCCACAGAGCACAGCACTGAACAAAACCGTATCATTATGCTCTTGCTGCTTGGGGATACACTAATCTGTTGCAGTTATGGTAAGTGGAAAGTTTACCCCCTGGGATATTTTCTGTACTAAAATAGAACTGTAAAAACCATTCTCCCCTTTAGCTTGCTTTCATTTGAATCCATGCTGCAAAGACAAAAAAACATGGATCCACTTAGAGGGATCAGCATGGAGGAGACAACGAATTTTACCACTCAGCCATGCCAAGGTACTGCCAGAGTCTGCTCTTATGGGGAGCTACAGAACCCCTCCACCCACCCTGAGGTCAAAGCTTCAAGCAGGGGAAAGGTCCACCATGCAGAATGGGATGGTGATCACCTCTGCAGCTCCTTGCCTGGACCTAGGAGACACTTGCCTTGTGCCGCCTGGGGAAGACTTGCAGGGTCTAATACCAATGGTAGCCTGGAAATCTCACACCACTTAGAAATGCACCTTCTCCAGAGTGAACCTGGTCTTGAGGTAGAAACAGGGCAACGGGGTCATGTGTTTTAACGGCAGCCCCAAAGTCCTGGCTCAAAGCACATTTCACGGCTTGTCCATGCTGTGGAGCACGTTCAAGGCTGAACTAAGCAGTTATGGCTCGCAGAGGAGGAAAGCACCCTCGAATATACCCAGACACAGCTTACAGATAGCAAGGATCAGGCCCACGCTCAACCTCCCCATCCACACCATGCAAAATGTCCATATCTGCCAGAGGAGCATCTGGGGTCCCCAATGCACCCCAGGCAGCCGCAGGGCCCAATAAGCCCCAAGGGACCTGCAGCTTGGCTCTGCCAGCAGCTGGCTGAATTAATCTTTGAGAAACCCTTGAGCTCCTTGGATGAAGAGTTCTAGCCACTTAAGTATTATTATTTATAGACATTTTAACACTTTTAATAGACTAGTAGAACAGCTGAATGCTGCTGCCATATTAAATTAGTTACAACTGGAATCCATCGGGGGTTTTTCAATAGATTTCTTCCCCGACAGCAAGCTCGGCCTTCCTTCCAATAAGCAGTATAATGTTTCATGGTTTGCTGCCACTCTAGTACTTAAGATTTCAATTCTATTGCTTTATTTGTAGCAAGTTAACTGCCATTAGCAGAAACAATTCTTTCTGAAATGATAACCACTTTACAGATGCCAAATCTAATAGCTCCATTATCCTAGATTAACTCCTGGAATTAAATAGAAGGGTAAGTTGCTCTGGTTTTACATGGAACATGAACAACCCAGTTCATCTCCTCCACTGGGAATAGGTGTGGGGGAGCACAGGAACCTCTGACCTCCCCAGTTAAAACCTGTTAGGTCTGTTAAAGGCACTCAGAGAAGAGTTAAAGCCAGAAAAAAATCCAGATGAATGTTTCAGACAAATGAAACTGCATTTCTGACCCAATATGTGGATCACTGGGAACTCACCACCAGATCAACAAGGTTTTCTGAACTGGAAGCTGCTCAACAGCCATGCACAGGAGCTGTAGCCCAAAAAAGCATTTGCATCATTATTTTGCAACATTACTTCAATTTATAGACCACAGAGTCACCAATCCTTTCCAAAATGCTCTTAGAAACAGTCTGATTGGGATTTTGTAACTTCACCTTCAAATTTTCTTCTTCTTCATTTTGCTTTACATTCTGTTTTCAACACACAATACCGTGAAGCATGCAAAGCAGCGCTCCCGAGCGGATCTGGGGTCCCTCAAGCAATACAAATTAAGTGCTACATTCTTCTTTGTAACAATGCCTCCATATTAAATAAATGAGGAATCAAGTGGCGCTCAACAATTTAAATAAAAACACCATTTGATTTTGTAGTAAATCCTTCAAAAAGGTGGACGTTTACAATAATAGATAGCCCATCCACAATGAAATAATGGCCTGCAGACAAAGAGCTGATAAAGCCTCTTGTTCCTCTGCCCCTTAATTAAAAGCATTAACACAGTTTGTTTTTAAAAATCACACAGCTCAGCTAAATGCATTTTTATTTGTCCCAAAAGCTATTCTTTCTTTAATGAGAAAGGAAAAGCAGAATTTGGCAAGAAAGGATGAACAGAGATGTTCAGTGGAATTATTGGTTGCGTATCCAGAAATCCACAGCATTAGTTCCTTGCCATTATTCTGGCTGCTTCCTCTCTACAGTAAGTGACGAAAGGTCAAGAAGAGCAGCTTTTATGAAATATCCTCAGCATGAATCTCTAAATAAAGATGAAGATGATACAGGGGAAAACGTTTATCCTAGTCTATTAAGTTACTTTAATGGTCTTCCTTTCTTTAGTGCACAGTTATCATCTAATGATTAAAAAGTCTCAAGTAGATTGCTTCTTCAATTCAAGGAAATTAAATTTTCCTACACAATTGGATTTTGCTTCCAATTTTATACTAAAGTGCAAGTTATAAAATATGTAGAAAAAAGATATTAAAAAAATAATTAGCAGTCATACCACTGAGTGCAAGAAGGCTGAGAATATACTTTAAGAACTGCTGGGGTGTCCAGTTTCCATTAAACTGCTGTTGTTTTTAATGAACTTCAATCACGGAGTTGCTCACCTTCAACTACACAATCCCACTGCTTTAGGAGACACGGCACTGCATTTAGCAAATTTAGGATGGTCCTCTACCTGCCCAGAAAGGCCTTATTTGTCCCTCTCCCAAACTTGCCATTCCTAATTTAACATACCAAATTCAAACATCTAATTTTCCATTTTGAGATTTCAGTCTTGTCCAAAACACGCACAATTTCCCACTCGTGCTGCCTCTCTGCACCTCTGCGTTTCAGCTGGGGGTCACTGGTGGCAGCCAGCATCTCAGCAGGAAACACTGGGAAACTCTGAGCTCCACGACTTAAATTTAACGAACTCTTAATATGTAGAAAATTATAGGTAAATTATCAAATTCAGTCAAATTAAGCCTGTGGCTTTAAATAGTGGCCTATCAATTACTTCCCTGATGATAGCAGAGTAAGGAAGAATACCATCTTTATCTTTATGTGACACTCTACGATAAAACACTTGATTTTCATTTGGCCATAGACAAAATTAAGGACCTGATATGCAAACAGAAACAACTGTCAGTGCTGTCACCTCTGTGCTTCTGCGTTTGTGGCACAGTGAACGTATTGCAGAATAAATAAAGACCGGGATGAGAAACACAGGTTTATAGCAAGAGAATAAGCACGTGGAAATTAAATACAAGCATGTGGCATGATGGATTGACCCCCCTGGTCATAAGACAGGGTTAATCAGACCCTGCCCACAGGCAGCAGCCCTCCATGGGGCAGAGACCATGCAAAACCCTTTGCTTCACTGGCAACAAGCTGTGTCCCGGGGGCTCAGGGACGGCTTGGCCTCGCAAGGGGACCCCAGATATGAGCCCTCCCACTCTGGCTGCCTTTCTGGCCGGTCCAGCCCCCTGCAGAACACAGACTGGGCCCAGTCTGACCACAGCAGGATGGCTCTGGGGTCGCAGAGGGGCAGCGTCTCTGCTGAGTGCTCCAAGGGCTACCCCGGGGCTGCTGCCGTCCCCAGGCGATGTGCTCTTCTCACAGGGATCTGCAGTCAGTCTTACTGCAAAGCCACAGAGAACACCTCTGGTCCCTCAGGTTCTGGGGGGCAGAGAAATGGAAGAGGAGAGGAACCGAATGAATCAAAAATTAATTGGAAAACAACAAGCCCGTTTCTCAGTTGCACTTGGCTTAGCGACCATCCGCATCCTTGGGAACTGCCCTGCAGAGCCTGACCTGGCTCTTGGGGCCTGTGGAGTGACGAGACTGTGACAGGAGAGGTTCAGGCAGAGCCCGGAGCTGGAAGCGACCCCGTTCTTCTCTGAAATGAGATTACGCCAAGACAAAACAACTCCCTCTACAAGGAAACGGCAGGGCCAGGCAGAGCGAACCAGAGGCCCAAAGACAAACCTGGCCTTGCCCAGCCTGCCTGTCATCTTCGGCAGCTCTACCCCACCACCACACTTTGTTCTCCTCCCCCTGTCCTCAGAGAGGGTTCGGCCACATCCAGGAGGCACCAGCGAGGAAGAGGATGAGGACAGGGCAGCACCCTCCTGCCCACAAGCTCCGCAACTGCAATGACAATCGCATGGTGCCCCTGTCTCACCCCTTAGCCCTGGCCCAGCTTCCCCAAAAGCAAACATGCAAGGCAGACACAGCCTGGGTGTCTGCAACGGTATTTCCTTTGAAAGTGAACTTCAGATCATTAATTTAAGAACTTTGCAGTAATGGAAGAGTGTGTGAGCACTAGAGCAGCTGCAGGAGGCAGCTAACAGCAGTGCACAAGCGCGAGGGCAAGACACGGATCACAAAAGCCCAAAAGCTAATGTCACGCATGTAGTGCATCTCCAAAGGAGAAATATATATTGCTTCTGCCTCCTACAGCGGGGCATCTACATGCAGATGCGGAGTCAGGCAGGAGCCACGCTCTCAGCTTCCCTTCACTGCCTGCGTAATGGCTTGGGCAGATAAAAGCGGGATGTCTTTCACAAGAATGTAATAAAATTTCTGCGAAGGAATGGCATTTTAGCCCACAGCAGCGTACCTTGCTTAATATTATCCCCAGGATGGCATCTGCAATAGTTGTTTCTTGAATAATTCTAGCTTTCCTGCCCCAGTGACCTTGGTTAATTGTCTGTTTCAAATGGGTTTATTTTCCCGCTGTCGCTAAGTACTACAGAATCTGTGAAACAAATTAAAAATAAAAGATACCACATAAAAGAGATGCTAGATTGAATGCCTTTTCTGAATTTACTGGAGATTAATACGACTTAAACTTTTAATGGCAAAGAAGCTGTGAAAACTATGTATTTTTTAAAATACCTATTATGTCTACCCATGTCTGTGACCTTGCTCAAGATAGATCTGACTTTGTCACTGTTGTATGCCTGCTCCGATTTCCATGTGAAGAAGCGGCTCGCTCTGGGACCTCAGGCAAAGCATTTAACTTCTTTGTACCTCTGTTTCCTCATCTGTCAGATGAGTATAATACCTAGATGCTCTTGAGAAAAAGCATTTATAAATCAGTTTAGTGACTTCCACACTGGAGTTGCTGAATTAACTACCAATATTGCTTTGTATGCCAGACCCCCCGCCCCCCAATTTAAGTCATCTATGGTGAGAAAAGCACTGGTAGTTAATAAACTTGTAAGTGAGGAATCGCACACACAATTTGCTGTTTCTAGCCTTGCTTTAAGCCACCAGCAGCAACAAAAGCTGCATGCATACCCTTATGGTGCCCATGGTGTGCTAAGTAAGATACAGCGTGCCAGCCTAAAGCAGATTTCTATTTACAGGTCCAAGCTTCAGGACTGTAACTCAACTGTAAAATTTCCCCTCCAGGATAAAAACTGCTGTGAAGGTGTTTGCCTAAAAGCATTTTCCTTCCTTGTATATTCTAGAAAACCCAAGGATGTCCCGGCACTAAAAATCACCAGATGCCTGAGCACCCACCTCCATGCTCCTGTTTCTTCAGCACTTTTAGCAGGAGTTTTTGTACTGATGTGTGCTGCTGTAGGCTGTCAAAATGCTCATGTGCAGGTAGTAATCATCCCCAACTCCAGGTATTTTGTCAGCTGAAGTAAAACTCCAGCCCCAAAGATCTCCATTACATGGATCAGGACTTACCCCATTTCCACAGCCACCTGGAAGCAGAAGACACTTAGGCCACGTGCCAACTGCCTAACCATCTCCTACAGCCATCTTGTTGGGACCTCAGCAAAAGACACCAACCTCGATAAACCCTTCCAGACCAACAGCCATAAGATGGGAGCGAGCCTTGCTCAGGGTCACGAGAATTTGCAGAAGGTGTTTTGGCTGTTCTCCATCATTTGCCCAAGCGCTGGCAATAGCGCAAGGCGCCAACTCTGACGGCCCCGGTCCTGCACTTTCTGTGTACACAGGGGAGCAACGCTGCATCGCAGCATTTGAGGTGTGCGGTTCTGAGTCTCAGAGTACAAGCCCTGAAGAAGTCACCTTGGAGAAAGTAAATCTGATAATTACCCTTCAAGTGGGACTCAGTCTCTGTTCAGGAATGGTTTTGAGGAAATAGTTGCAATTACAGGATTCTCCCTTGGGATCTACTTAAAAGATGGCTCTTCATTTTAGCTAATTTAATGGCAGTTGCTGAGCTATTCCTGGAGGCGGTGCAGAGACAGGCACTCAGAGGGAAACCCAGTCATTCGCATTCGGTGTGAACCTTTTGGGCCACAGCAATGAGCCTGGGTGCCTCCCTAGAGCACAGGGGAAAGAGGCTCCTTCCCACAAGTCACTGTAGCACAACTGCACGTTTGCAAATACCAGTACACTGGGGGTTTGACCCCTAATTGTGTCCCATTTATTCACAAAGGCAGAAGTGGGGGAAAAAATAGTGATTTATTACGGACAGTCCTCCAGGAGAGGCAATACAGAGTCTCAGATTTGGAGGCTGAGACAAAACAGAGCACGACTTTCACATATGCACTGGCTCATATTGGAAGCTACTGAAAAATGCATAAAAGATAGCAAGAAAAATACTTTCCCTGTCTGGAAAGCTATTGCACATCAAGACAGAATACAAAGGGGAGCACAGATTAGCATGGATGAAGAGTCAGAAAGGGATAGTATTTAGTTAACCTGGTTTTACTTTTCCTGTATGACTGGTCCCCTAAAGGTCTTACACTCAAAGCAGATACGGAAATTGCTGTTACATTTTATTTGCACAGAAATTATCCAGCCAGAGTACATCTTGTAATCAAACCCAGGAGCTAAGCCACAAAGCCTTGGCTCCACTAGGAATATAGATGTTTTCTAGTATCTCATTAGTTAAAACAAGTTAACCAACATGAGATAAAATTCTAACAAAACAAAGCAGTTTGCTGGGAGGTAAGAGTAAATCAGAGTCTCTTCCCCATGCTGTGTATCACCACACTGCACACAGGAAAGCTGCTGTTACTTAATGTGGAGTAGGTAAGGAGAGCACATACCTTTAAAGATTAATCAACAGGAGGTCATGGTCTCTTCCTACTATCGACTATCAGTCGCCTCTTCAATGCAAGTGGCAAGCACCCTCCTGAACAGCTTATTCAGGGGTTTTCAATCCCACATGAACTTTTCATTAAAACGGTAGTGTTTGTCTATGCAAATCAGACCTATTTATTCGACGTTGGAGATGCATAACTCCCCAGGGCAACGTCAGGCACTGGCTTCAAAGATTCGCCAGAAGTAGTTTAAAACCTCATTTCTGCTGATTGGCAGCAACTGAAATCCACCTCATTGGGCAGCTCTGAACAGAATGGGAGGTGCCTTCACCAGTCCTCCTAGATAACTTGGATTTAACACACACAGCTAGGCAGTCAACACCTTTAAACCATTTCCCAGTTCCTCAAGAAGACAATGTTTTTATATAGTCCTAGATTTAAGGATTTGCATTTGCACCACTTCAAAAACCCCAGTGACACAAGAGCAGGTGAATGCTAGGATTTCACCTCCATGAAGGTGAAAGATTTCTTGTACTTTATTTCCTCTAACACATGATCTTTTGGCACTTCTGACCCCTGACTTATAACAAAATGTTTGGTGCAGGAAAGGGAAAAGAAATAAAAAAGACCAAATGTTTATCCTTAGAAATACCTAGGATGGAGACCAGAGTTTGGGTATCAAAGACTGCACACACTCATCTAATCTGATATCTAATCCTAGTCCCACTCTCCACTGGTTTCAAATGGGAGCATCTAATTCCTTATAGACGAAGTAGATAGCAGTTATGGAAAACCTGCAGTGGGCACATTTTGGTACCACTCTGGGTCTCTGCTGTCCTACTTGCTGCAGCCCCCAGCCCTGGTGGGTTTGGCTCCGCGGTGCTGCTCACACTCGCCAAAGGGCCGGTCCAAATTGCTTCTGCAGGAATTGCTTCATCAGGAATACGACCCTTCACTTACTATCAGTAACAAATGCAACGTAACTAACTTCATCTCTTTTCACTGTTGCTAGACTGCTAATTAAATGATAATTACTTTTAGATGTAATATGTGTAATTAACAGGCACTTAACAGGAACACGTTATTTACTTTTCTTTTTTTAACACAAATATATTTTTTCTCAAGGGCAGCAAAGCGGTTGACTTCCAGTCATGTTCTTCCTCTTCACCTAGCATAAAAATCACGGCAAACAAATGTCACAGGTAAACAAACTTCTCTTTGTCTCAGACACAACTCTCAGCCTAACGCAGCAACAAGTCATGCCCTGGTTAAAGCACCAAGCTGGAGCCGAAGGATCAGGATTCAACCCCCCTGATCCTTCACTCTGATCCGAGCTGCCAAAGACCCCTTGGTACCCAAAATGGGACTTGGTCAGCGTGTTGTGTCCTAAAACAGGAAAATCAGTGTCCCCATTTAACTTGCCAGGCTCCCACATCTTAGCGAGCACTCCCCAGGGGCTCTACTCTCAGCTTCTCTTCACATGGAGAGGAATGAGCTCAGCACAGAAACACGAGCCACAACTGCTTTCTTCCAAAAAAACCCAGCTGAAGGAGACTGTGCCACCACCCCACCTATTACGCAAAGCACACGTCTGCACTTACACGCATCTATACAGACCAGTCCAAGCAGGGGAGTTCGGGAGGCAGAAACCACACGGTGGCTGGGTCCCATCCCAACTGGACGGCTCCTTTTCACCCTTCTTGGATGAAGATATATGACATCACAAGGAAGACATTCATGGTTAATCGTGCAAACCCAAAAAGCATTTCTCCAATGTAGCGCTTATAGCACTTCTAAACTTGCTTCAAGTGACTATCAAATGAAAAACGAAAGAAACTGCAGTATTACAGTTAAGTTGGCTTTTTAAAGGTGGTGATAATATGAAGATGGGCTCTGAGGGTCATGCATGTGAGTATCACTCTAGAACAGACCTGCTCTGTTTACAGCTAAAACGCCATTTTTATTCTCTGAACACTCAAGCCAAACCCCAGAAATCAGGAGAGAAACCTCTCTCGGTGAATCACTGCCTGTAACAAAGATGCTGCAAGCCAAAACCATGCATGTGGGGACAAACACACAAATGAAACTGTGGGCTGTCACAAAATAGAGTTAAAAAGTAATTCCCTTGACAGGTAGGAACAGAGCACAAGTCCCTGTCAGCTCAGCTGGTCTCTAAGAAACAACATGAATAAAAGAGCAGTGAAAGATTAATGCCATCATTACGCCTAGTTGTGCTTGTGAATGCAGTCACACAGCACCTCTTCCACAGGAGGGTTATTTCGCACAGTCACTTTCAAACCTACAGTGTAACCACAACTCACCAACCGGTCCTTGTCTCCTTCAAACACTCAGAAGTACTTCCTAAACCTAAATTCCTCCTAAACACTAAACTCAAGCCACTATCAGAAACGTGCATTGGGTGATGACTGAGCTCCTCATTATTAGTTAGTTTTGCACAGCCCCATGTTGCTTTCTGATACATGGCTGTAATGGATGTTGAAGTTAAAGATTCAGGAGACTGATGTTATTGGGAATTTCATGGATATTTCTGCAGACAGAATTTAGGCGAATGCGTTTACATTCATGATAGGCTGGTACAAACAATAGGGACGTGAGTAATAGTTATTGACAGATGAAGCAGTTTCACTTCATGGGTAAATGAGAGTGCACTGAAATAGCCCTGTAAGCACCTCAAAGAAGCTGAGTAATGCATTTATTTTGACAACTCCTTGATACAAGCCTATTCGTAGGGAGGGCAGCTCTCAGGTTTATTTTACCCTTCACGCATCCATAGCGCAGAAGCACAATTCCTGAGAAATAAAACAGATATATTTTGTGCCTCCAGCATTTAATAGTAAATGTCACTCTCATTTCTCAGGGTTTGGGGTTTGTTTTATTTTAAACACTGAGTGAAGCAGGTAGAAAAAGAAAAATTAATGTGGGAAGAACTGTATCAAGATGTAAATGCAAACTTAGTAAAGATGATTGCCAGGTAAGGAAACTCAGAGGTGGAGAAGCCGTTTTGGATTCACCTCCATCTGGATTAGAGCAGATCTACCCAGCCACAAATCAGATGTCCCAATATTTGCAAAGGGATTTAACCAAACTGCCTGTTTAAGGGTCAGACAACTTAGGGCCAACAGCTTCAAAAGCAGAAATCACATCCCATCCCAGGTACATTTATCACACCGAAAGACCTATGAAAATTTTAAGGCTCTATGCATTTCCTCTCAGACATGCACAGGTTGGGGACCACTACTTCTAATGCAAGAACTCTTTGAAAAGGTGGCGTGAAGCAATGCTGATCACAGTGCAAGCAAAAAAATTGTAATGATCTACTGACTTCAAGTTGGTACAAAGCTCAAAGCCTGAGGACAAGTCTAGCCTGTAACTGACTTCTGCTGGAATGGGGCACGCTCAACATGAACACACTCAGAGTCAGTTTGCTGTGTTTTTTTTAAGATTTTTTTTTTTGTTGGGTTTTTGGGGCGGGTTTTAAAAAAAAAAAAACAAAAAAAACCCAAAAAAACAAACCAGCAAATGCATTGATTTTCTAAATGGAGAATTTGGATTCAAGGCTCTCCTGAAGTTGTTGGCAAAACTCTCAGCAAGCTCCTTGGCAGCAAAAGTTCACCTTCAAAGTTTAGGGAAAAAAACCAAAAAACGTGTTTGAATTGCAGGTCACTCATGTAAGCAGCCAGTGTACATCACCAGTCAGCTTGCACTCTCTGGCACCTGATAATTAGGCAACTGCACAAGTTGGGATGTATGGGCTTAGCCATGTGTAAACACAGCATCAATCAGCCCAAGAAGAATTGGACCTGATGAAGAGCCAGGATTTAACTTGTACACTTAACATGACAGGAGCTGGTCTGAAGTCAGCATTCAGTGAGCAAAAGAAATGCGGAAAGTAGGTCCTTTTTCCCCTTCAAATGGTCATCCCAAGGAATATAACATCATACACTGACTACACACAGTCAAACTGGAGAAGTCAGCACGAATGTTCATTTAGCTGTGTTTGCAGGTGCTTTCTTGCAGTTCACAACCAGTTTGGCAACAAGGTTCCCAGGACTAAAAGGGAGAAGGTCAAGGGAAGGCTGGTTCCCCGCACCCCGGGCTTGGCATGGGCATGGGCTCCTCTCGGGGAGGTGGAGGGGACTGCCTGTCACCCACCATGGTGCAGGTTGTGTGGAAGGGTATTTGAGATGGCTGGGTTTTCAGCTCTGCAATAGTTTTGTAGCTTGATGCATAAAAATGCAGCCAGGAGCAAAGAGGGAGCTGCTCCCGTTTTCTAGAGGAAGGTGACATTTTTACACAGGGAATTCCAAGTGCTTTGCCATTCTCATTTTGCTAACGAAGCATTTATCCCATGCTATAAAACGTTTATGGCCAAAAGGCTGACTCTTTTATTTGTGTTTTGCCTAAAAGTTAAGCAGCATCAGATTCCTTGGGGGAAAGGATCTGCAGTTTGCCCTGGCAGACCTCCAACATGCTGCAGGCTTTAAACAAATCAAGACTTCGTGATTGAATCCATGGTCTGGAAAAAACTGGAGGGAGTGGATGTCAGTGTCTGAACTCCTAGAAAAGAAGTCAGATTAGTGGGGAAACTTTATCAGTGGATGGTCTGCAGAGTCCTGCAAATCCAAAGACCGTTAAACCAAACCAAGAGTTGCAAGGAGTTCATACTGTGAGGACACGCTCCATGCCTTCAATCCAAACTGCCTTCTGATTCTTGGACAAACAAGTATTAATTTAAATTGCATTTTTAAAGTGTATTCGCAGAGGCTTCTTGCTTGTGCAAAATTAACAGTGGGAAGGAAAGACAAAAAAAAAGGCATGTGCTAGGAATCGCTGCCAGTTTTACTACACGGAATAACAATTATGCCCTTTCTTTCTACAAAGTACCGCATGCCAAAAGAGCCAAAAGCACTTTCCCTCCACTTTTGCCTTTAATCAGAAAAAACGTGTTGATTTTAAGTCTAAGGATGGACCACAGAATAGCAGGGGAGGCAAGGGAAGTTCCAACCTCTTGGTTGCCAGGGCCAGTTGCAGAAGGAGGCTGCTTTTTAATAGCAGGCTGCAACATTAAGGAGTCAATCAGAAATGGGGAGTGAACAGCAAAACCAAACTCTTCTGAAGCCGTGGGGTAAACCTGTACATAACCTACACAGGACAAGTGCTATAATGAAAAGGTTCATAATCTGCACGTGGAACACATCTGAACACTTCAGCATTAATGCTACACTGAAAAACCTCTTTACTGAGGTCCCACTTTACCATCCCTGCTTTAATTGAGAGGCAAGAATCTGACATTTTAACAGTTGAGAGACTAAATTGTGGATGGCATGCTCTCGCTGAAGAATTCACTCTGAATTAAGAAAACCATTTAAACTCACACTGATGGCTTGTGATACATTTTAGAGATTCTTGCCTAGCAATTTTCAAAAAGTAAAAGAATATTGTCATACAAAACACTGTGTAGCATACACATTTTTAGAAATTGCTGCTTTATGCCTGCAGATGTGCAGCATTAACAGGGGAAGTAGGGTACAGCAAAAGACACTGTGGAAACAAGCTGTCCTGCTGGGAGCATCTCCCAAATTAGAGAAAAACAAAACAAACCAAAACTTTGCTCTCATAAAATCTATCCATCAGTGTTTAGAAATACTGCTTAGCAAATTTTGGTCTTAATCTTGCAAGCAGTACCTACTTTAATAATATGTTTTCCATTAAAAGATGGCTAAGTGAAAGAAGCTCAGAATATATATTTTCCATAGGATCAGTGCTTACTCCTGATCTTCATATAGGCTCCAACTCAGAAAAACTCTGAATCTGTCCTTGGCATTGACCACGAGTAGCTCCAACAGCTTCAGATCCCTGATTTCACTCTTATCCTGATCCAGAGTCTTCAGCTTTCACTGAGGGCAAAACAGCTCATTATAATTAATACTGATAAAACTGCTTCCATTCACCTAAAGGTTTGCAAAACTCCCCCCACCCTCCAACAGTTCTTAAGAGAAAAGGCAAATCCATGCACATAGCAACACTTATGCAAAACATCCAGCAGCACCATGAGATTCCAGCACTAAATCTGGAGCATGTGAGAGCACCCTTTGTAACCCAGTCATCCAGGTATCAAGAAAGAAAAGGAAAGAAAGTGCTGAAAGAGGAACCACGATAGCAGAGCACATGCTATCAGAGAGGTGCAATGATGGCAGGAGAAGGTCCAAGCTGCCTATAAAGAGCCAAATCAAAGCTGTTTACAGAAGGATGATCTGGGTTCTTAGATATGGTTAAAGTAAAAAGGCCATTGCACTCTCCCTTTGGCTCTTCTCCATACTTGAAAATACAACAAGCAAAAAGTAAGCGGACGGCTGGTGCCATGCTGCGACTGTCGCAACCTTTGCCTTAATTATTCCCCTGCACAAAAATAATATCTGCATCTACAGGACACAATTGTTCTGCCCTTAAGTGGCTGCAGTAGCTCATGCCAGTGCATTTGTGACTGGGGCCATTTGATCTGGAGCTATTCTCCAGGTCCTGGGCTGGCTGCAAAGAGTTACAGGGCAGAGAGAAAACTTAAACTGATCTTAGAAAAATCAAATTGCCCCCCAAAAAAGTCAAATCACCAAAGCACATGCATGTTGCTCTGTGCAAGCAGCTGGGTTTCCATCTCTGTCTCTCCCAGGTGGTTTGCTGGAATCGGGGAGCTGCAGATGGGGGACACGCTTCCCTCATGCTCACAGAGGCTTCCCAAAAAATTTTTTATACTATTACTTTAGCAAAAAAGCTCATCCAGCCAGTGTAGTCAGTGGAAAACTCCTGTGCATTGCCCACAGCAAATTAGCTCCATCATAAATGCACACATATGCATCACAGACAAACCCAGGATTTGATTCCACATCTCGCCTTCCAGAACTGGATGAAAAATTCAGCTCTCAGTTTAAACACAAAAATTGTTGCTCTTTTGCCTTTCTGAGTGCCCTGAGTGTCTCCAGAGCTGCTTTTGAACCACACTGAGAATCAGATGCAGGAGCCAAAACTCTGCAGTATTAGCCTGGGATTTAGAGCATCTGTGTGGTTGTTTTTCCTCCCCATTAATTTAATTTGACAGAAAAGAGCAGGAAGGCTTCTGGCTCCCATGTGGGCAAAGTGGATAAACAGCAGGAATTTTAAGGGAAGCTGAGGCTAAACAGAAAAGAAAGAGGTTGGTGCCCCGGCTAACAGCCTTTTGTGCTTCCTTTTCCCCCATCCCACTCTCTGTGCCCTGCATGTTATGAGACTATTTTCATGCCTACCACTTGCCTGTTTCAACCATCCTTTGCATTTGATTTAGACCATTTTGACTGGAAAAATAACACACAGTGCTCTTCAAGGATGATCATCTCCCATGATGGATCCCATGATGCAGGAGGAGAGGCAGTGTCCCACCACTGCCCAACTGCCCCCCAAATCCACTAGATTCAGACTCAAGAGCAGCAAATCATAATTCTGCTGCTTCAGAAAAATCTGCAAGAGTAATTCCTTAATGGGAAAACATTTGTGTAGGTCTGTAGTCAGAACTGCATGAATTTAGCATCACAACTATTCTTGCAGAGGAGATCTTAAAACCTTGTTTGTTTTTATTATTTTCCTGAATATTTTTCAGCGTGGGCAGATACACTGTATAAGCCATAGCAGGCAACACACATCTTATTCACTGCACCTACTCTTGGTTACAAGAAGACACGTTTAAGCAAGGGTTGCTGACACCAGCTGATTTACACCCTGTGGAGCAGCAACATGTTCAATCCAAATGTGAACATCTCTGACCTCTCAGCAGGATATTTGAGCACAAGTTTTTCCAAGCCACAACACTTCTTTACTTCTTTAGAGATGTCTCAGCCAAAACGAAATGCATCCAGACTTGAATGAGGCTTGAGGTCTAATCTCAGTCCTGGTTTGGAAGCTCACTACTTCCAAGTGGGGAAGGGGCACTGTTTGCTTACTGAAACAGCATGTAGGAGTTGTAACTTGGATACACGCAAATGAAAACAGGCAAGTCAAGCTTTTCCTTCTGCAAAGCACATCCCATAGCAGAGCTCTCGCAACAATAAATAACACCAGGCCTAAATCTTACCCCCTCCCTCTTCAATAAATGGAAAATCTTGGCTCAAGAGGAGAAAGAGTTTTGCAATCAGCTTCAGTAAGGGAAAGGATTTTAGCCACAATCTTCAGGATTTTGACAGAGTAGCTCAGTACAAAAGCTAAGGCCTCTGTGTCTGCCCCACCTCTTCCAGCAACTGCAGGTTTTAATTAAAGCAGAAACATATGATGCTAATTCATGTTCTCAGTTACACAACCCCATCAAACGTCCAGCACAACCAACTAAATGACTCTGGATTGAGCCCAGTCTGAGTGAGATCAGTGTGGCCAATCAGCTATATAAGGAACACATTAATTAAACACCAGCTGCTTCACAATTTTCTATAGTTTTATCAGCCACCCACTTTTGACAATATAAACAATCAACAAGACACTGCTATGAGAGATGGCAAATGGTCTACGGCTGAAAGAGGATGATGGCTTATGAGAAAAAGCCAATACAAACCTCCTCCTCCTAAGGGACTAATCACACTGACAGTCAAACAACAGAGACATGCATAGAGATCCAAACGTCTGTAGTTATATTATGATCTCTGGTGGCTTTATGAGAAGGCACAATCCGGAGATATACTACAAAACCCTCAATCAGCTGTTTATCAAGAAAGTTTGGTTTTATTTTACCCACTGCAATACAACCACTGCAACCGTAACTGCTTGCCTATTACTCTGTTACGGCGCTACCCCTCCATTGCCCATCATCTAGTAACAAACACCTTCTACGTGAAGTCAACAGCAGAAGGCAAGTACCAGGTGGACTTTACGGACAGAGATGGGCAACCATTTTTACAAAAAAAGATTTTAATCCAAAAAAATATATTTTGTTCAACCCAACTTCAAGAAGTTCAAGAAGACCCAACTTCTTGAACTTTTCAACTAAAAAGGCCACCCATAGCCTCCTTAGTTATTTTATCAGACATGAAAACTTTGATTTTTAGATTAGATTAACCGCTCCAAAAATCCCCAAAGTGACATTTTTGTTTCAGATAACTGCCTGATTTTCATTCAGCTGCATTCACATGAAGACATGGGTAGGTCCTTCACATCAGATAATGACGGAAACAAAAATCTCTGACAAACAAAAATCGCTGAGAAGGTAACATCAGGCTTAGAAAATGATGCAGGCTTCAAAATTGCCATTTCGTGAGCTGCCAGCAGCAGTTATCCCGCACATAGCAATGTATGCAGCCAGGGAAAGCTAAACTGCACTTTCCCACGGCAGGGAAACCTGTCTCTGAGGTTCCAGTGTTACCTACACCAGGAGTTACCTGCCTGGGGGCTCTCTCAAAAGCATCACATAACGGCTTAGCACAAATTTAAAAGAAAGTGAGGTTCGAAGGAACTGTCTTTGGGGTTGAGTTTTTTTTTCCCCCAACGCAGAGAATAATTCACTACGGGAATGACCTACACAGAGGCAACAGGGATTCTGCAGCCCTGGCCATCTTTGCTAAAGCATCATTTTAAAAGGACCAATGTGGGCTTGATGCACAAACCAGCACGTTGTTGGTGGGGACTCCCAGCCATCCTCACACGAGCAATCCAGGCACTGGTCCTTGGCTTTACACATGTCCCAACAGTGCCCGACCCACTCACACCCACTCAGCCCAGCCATTGGCAGCACATGGCCACTTCGGGGACATGGCTGTCACACACTGCCCTGGGGGATGACCCAGCACAGGCAAAGACACAGCTAACCCACACCAAGATACACATCAAGCCGACCCTCAGACCTGCAGTAAGTGGCTTCAGGTAAAACAGATCATGAACCAAAGCCTCCAAAAAAGTTTCAGTCTCCACTTAAAGTATCTTTCTTTTTAAAGGATCTTAATATTATGCACTGATGTGTACTTACCTCCATGCAAACACTAGTTTGCCAAACAACAGAGATTCAATTTCATTTCTAAAATAAGATATTTTCATTTATACAAACACAGAACACACTTTAATACAGTACTTCAGAAAAATAAGACTAGTGGTAAAAGAATTCTTTCCATTGACCAAAGAGAATAAGGAAGGGAATATAATTTATAATACCTTTATTAGTAAAATTTGTATAGGATACACCTAAAGGCTTCAGATGGTAAGAATCTGAATATGCTTTCAAAAAAAAAATTACATCCTGCAGAACATGAGTGTGCTCTCTTCACTTCACTGCTCAACATTTGCACTGCATCTCCCACACCCAGGAAAGGGATTTAAAATTACTTGGAATTTTTTTATGGAACATGAGAACTGCCAGCAAATTCCACCATCTCAGTTCTGCACTCCCAAGCAACAAAGAAAAGAAGGAAAAAATAGCCGGTCAAGTGCAATACTGCAAAGTGAACTGGAAGATTAAAAGGTTCAGTAGGGAATAGTTTACCTTGTATTTCTTACAGAGCAGATGCTAGAAGGCAGGAGCGTACTGCAAAGAATTACAAAAAGAAAAGGTTACGAGAAATACAAGTGATGCTGGGGATGCACTGCCACAGAGCACAGGGAAAAGCTGAATATTCAGATTTCTGGAGGGTAGGTCCAGCAGCATGTTTTCAATGCCCAGGTCCAGGAACAAATCGATGCTGAGTCCAACGTCACCCATAGCACAAGGCAGGAGGAAAAAGAGCACCCTGGGCTTGCCTTACTCTTGCTCTTCACAGGTACCCCATCACCTGCTCACAGAGGCTGGACACTAAGCTGCATGCAGTTTTCATTACATTAAATATGATTATTCTTCTAAAACTTTGTGATTTAGGCAACCGAGTTCCTTATTATTTTTAAATGTAAGGTTTCATGCAGTATCCTCGATGCCCCAACAACCAATACATCCAACGTTACGGTGGGTCATAAAAAGACAGGAGCAGCATATTTTCCAATACTGTTTTCTTGAAAAGGACCTTGCCTTCATTCTCCATGAAACGCAACATTTCAGCAAAAAACAGCATCAAAATTTTGACTTCTGACATTTCCAACCAGCACAAGGGCTCCCTGCTGCTCCATGCATGACTGAACTAAAAAGAAAGCACGTTTCAGATGAACTGGCAAGCCGCACAAGGAATTTAAGCAACACTCATGAGATTAATTCAGGAGGGTAATGCTATCCCAATCACACATCATTTCTGCTTTCCTTTGATACCATTTCCCATTACATGTGCATTAGCACACTAGCAATAACTCTACTCTGCTAGTTAAAAGCTAGGTACAATCAGGACCTTTATTCTCAAGAGGCAAAATTTTCAAAATAATTCAGCTTCACTGAAAGCCCCCATCCCAGGCAGGCTGGATCCAAGGTCACATAGAGTCAATAAATTCACTACATCTTTGGAAATCAGAGTCCACCATTCCTCTTGTCATCACAGAATCATGTACAGACAAACCAGACTCCTGTCCCAGTATTAACAGAAAACATTATTCAACGTATGGGCAACTGCCAACATGACTATATAAAGCTGCTCACTCCAGACATTTGACCTAAAAATCACATCTGCCTTCTTAACAAATACACGCAGTACGCTGCATTTGTGTGACCAAAAATTTCATGCTTGCCACACTGTGCTTGAAACAGATGCTTGACAAAACTCCAGGGATATAAATAGGGCAATCATTTACTAAGGCCATATGTTGGAAGCATGTAAGATGGACTTGCTTAACTGAAGTGCCTTCAAAAAACAGTAATGATACTAATAGGACTGAACAGATCTCAGATCCAATATCCTTTGGAGCTTTTTGGTTTGGGGCATTACTCACTAGAAACTGAAATGACCTCTAAATAGCTTTCCTTTGCCCTCTCTGACAAACCTCTCCAGTAATGACGGCCAGCTACGGGGTCTGACTGAGCGGGTCATGGGCCCAGAGGTCCCTGGGAAGAATGGAGCTTGGCTCACCAGTCATGACAGCAACTAGAAAACAACCCTCATGTGATACGTGCTGCATGGACGTCCTTACTGCCTAGAGTGGTCTCAGAGTACGTGAAGACCCTACAAATGCAACAGCATGCACCTCTGACTGCCCATTCCAAAACTTCTTGCTTGGTTAACACCACAGTGATTTCTCCAGCAACCACTCCAGGAGCAGCAAATCACCATTCAGAGGAACCTAGATGGGAGGAACGTGCCAGCAGGAGCTTCAGGAAATTCAGTAAGGACAAATGTCAAGTCCTGCACCCGGAGCAGCCTAACCCTTTGCATGAAGAGAGGCTGGGGGTAGCACAGCTGAGAAGGACCCGGGCATCCTGGGGGACAGCAGGCTGAACACCAGCCAGCAGCACACCCCAACAGCAACCCAGGCTCGCAGCACAGCAGGCTGTAGCAAGGGCCAGTAGACAAGGGGACTATTCCCTTTCACTTGGCACTCGTTCGGTCACATCTAGAAGATCATCCAGTGTTGGGTCCCTGAGGGTAAGAGAAGACTTTGGCGGGGACACACCTGCTAATAGCCTCCCGTACCTGCAAGGCATTTACCAAGACAATAGAACCAGGCTCTTTCACTCCCTCTCCCAAAGCCAGATGTTCGAAGTTACAATGATTAAATACACAGCTCTTCTAAGAGCTCCATCCAGATACTGCTCACTAATGCAAAAGGACATTACAGACGGGTCTCTCTGTTAGTTCCTGGATGGAATCCCCTTTCCTTTCAGTAGCCTTCATATTCTGATGTTTCTAATTTCACTGTTATGTTTTTTGGAACACTGCATATTTCCTGGGTTTGGTTTTTAATATATGGGAAATTATGCACACCATATGCGAGGGGGAGCAGAACATGCTGACTGCACAAGTGGGTGGAAAAGTCCGTGGGGAATGGCAGCAGAAGGAAGGGAAGACACTGCATTAAATATTAGTATTTCAAAGTTGCTGACCAAAGGAGGAAGATTACAGTAGCCAGGTTTGAGATACACCCTTGCTCCATCACTCCAGATGCCAACGGCAAGGGAGAGAGAGTGCAAAGCCTGATGTGTAAATGTGAAACATATGGTGAATAATTCAGAACTCATCCATTTTTCTGATGAAATCTCAGGAAGGAGATAAATATGCCAGTATCTGTCTGATCCTTATTACTGCATAAAGGGACATATCCTGCAAGGTGCTGATCATTAGCAACCTTTTCAAGACAGATCCACAGAGCTGAATCTCATGGGCGGTGAAGATGCTCAGTGCCTTTTGTCCATCAGCACCCCAGCTCGACTGCTGGGAGAGTTTAGCTCTCCTTGTTCTCGTCAAGCTGCGTTTTCAACTTCACAGCCTCACTTGTTTGCTCCTCTCTTGTTTCAGAGGCTGAATATTCAGCAGCACTCAGAAGATTCTGATGTTGGATGAGAACATACTGATCTCTGTAAGAAAAACAAGGGATATGGCTCAAAGTTTAGGGGCAGGAGTTGTCTATAGAGAAATTTGTTCTCTATAAATGTTGATTTCATTTATAGTGAATGACAGTTTGCAATAGTTCACAAAGTTTTAGTTCACATTGAATAGTAATTGCATCCTAAAACCTCAGCTGATTTCACTAAAGCAAACTGCTCAACAGTGCTTAGAGGTCTTCAGAACCAAAACCTAATTTTCAAAGGTGACCTGGATGCCTACAATCCTGAACCTCACTGATCTGGGGCAGAACCCCTCTTTCCTCTTACTGCTATGAGAAATGAGGAAAACGATTCTGCAAACCCATTAGCCTCCCTAATACTGCAGGAAAGGTTCAACGTTAATGGCAAGGTATTATTGCCTTAAAATGACTTAGCTGGTTGACTCTTTTTTCTCAGCAATGCAGTAGGAAGATTTTTCACCAAAATACCTCAAGAGATATCAGTAGCAACCTGGATTTTCAGGTTTCTTCCCTGCTGTTTGTGCATTTGGGGCTGGGCCCTGACATAACATACTCAGTAGCCACCCTGACCATCTCTGCAGCCGGGCATCAATTTCTCCATGTGTTCAAGAGCTCCCAACAGTGACAGCGAGGCCACCCAGGGCCCCTGTGTCCTTAGGGCCACAGAGATATCCCACACGATGGGACCCTCCATGTTCATCCCACTCTCCCAACCCTTCCAAAGCCACTCTTAAATCCCAAAGCTGCATTCAACCAAGGGCTGGTCCCTAGGCGTGCCAAGGTAAACTCCAGACCACCGACTTTCGAGCCATTACAGGCGTATACCACCACAACCATGCTGTAAGTAGACATTTACTCCAGAGCCTTCCCAAAGACAGACTTTTTTTAGAAGACAGTCGTCTTGTTTGCCCTCTTTCCAAAGCCTTCCTGGATTTGTGTCTGTCCCAGCAGCCTTTGATTTGGATGAAATCGGTTCAAACTCGCTACACTTTGCCACAACTTCTTAAAATCTCTCTGCTCCGCAACTGGACTCCCTTGGTGCCTCGGGGCAAAAAGTGTGAAACACTAACTTCCCTGGATGCCTTGCACTAGCATTTATAGGTGCTTTGCAGCTGACTGCTACCAGATGAGAAAACTGTCCCATCCATTACATTTGCAGCTTCTCTTTTAGCAGCAGTGTAGAGTTTCACTCTGCAAAACCATGTATGGGCTCCCTGGAGCTGGCTCACAACAAGACAGCCCCAGGGATCTGGCTCTAGAGTGACAGGGACGTCCTTCAAACTGTCACAAACCAGCCTCATGAATTATACACACAGAGAGGGCTCAGTGGCTCCAAATTCATCACCCTGCTGCTGTCAGTGCCCTGCCACAAAGAGCAGGATCGTGCCATGCCATCTTCTGGGGTGCTTATCTGCCAAGTCACGCCAGCAGTGGGGGGTCAGCCTAGGGGACTGCCACCATTTACTGGCAATGCTGAGGCATTTTTGGACTGTCCAGCACCTGCATCACTCTTCAGGGTTGATTCAGGTTTTAAGACATCAAAGGTGGTGGTCTTGGATGTGCTAGGAAGATGCATCACACCCTGGCAGATTTTTTTATGGGATGGCATATTACACAATGCACTTTTTCTCAGCAGGATCATTTGTTTTCTGCTTCATACTATGCAAGACAGAGTGCACACACCACCTTACAAAAGAGCTTAGTTTAAAGGGAGCAGGGACAGTAAATAAATGTGCTGAGAAAAGATGTGAATTAGTGTTTTGCCCTCAGGGTGCAGAACTATGGCTCTATTCCTGTCCCACTTACAGCTTGATGTGTGGCCTTGGCCAAGCCACTTACACTTCCAACACTTCACTCCACCTGTAAACACCTTCCTCTAGACTCCAAGACCCTTGCATCATGGATTGCTTCTGCTATGTATTTGATGCACGCCTATTAAATACTTAATCTTGTTTGGGACCTCTATGGGAAGCACTGTGATACAGAGAAAAAACATCCACCATAGTATCAACAAGTCAAGGAGGGAACAACCAGGGCATGTATGACACATAAGAGTTAATGTTGAACACCCCTCCTTCCTCCCAGGGCAAAAAAAGAAAGGAGAGGCAGGAGATAGATCTTGTTGAGCAAAATGAGATTCATTTGGTCAAGCTGACGATAAAGGCCTGCAATTCCCATCAGTAAATTAAACCATGACCATTTATACAGCCAACATGATGCTTTTATGAACCATCTGCTACTGGCTTACTTTTGCTGTTAGATATAGCTAACGTCTGCAGTTGTTCAACTTTGTCATTTTAAGACAGTTTCACGTCGTTATAATTTAATTTTAGCTTGTATGACTCACTCTGCTGTTAGCAGGATACTACTTCTTCAAGACAGAAAAGGTAGTCCAGCCAGCCCCTTTGCATCCTTCTGCCTTCTTCCAGTTCCACCTTGTTCTCTGCCATGTCTAACAGGCAGCAAATGGGTTTTACCATCTGCTGGTTAAACCTAATAAGCCAGACTCTGCGGTGGAAAACCCCAGATATAACACATGGTGCTTTCCATAAAGATCGCTTCCAGTGGCTAACACTTTACCTGACTTTTGAAAGAGCGTTTGCAAGTAATTAGTATTCCCTTGCCTTTTTTTCTCTCCCACCCAGAACCAGGCAAAAAAAAAATCTCTCCTTCAGAAACTGCAGGACACAAGCCAAGCAGGATATTTAATAGGCCACTGTACTTATATAGAGGGAAGATTCCTCTTTTCAGGGACCATCCTTGATGTTGGATGTTAATGAGAGACAATCTTTCAGAGCAGAAGATCTCTTTAGAGATTTTAAATATCTCTATTTCTCAGGATTTCAGAATTCAATCAACATTTCACATCTACAATGGATGAAAGAAGAGCTTGTGGGAGCTCTGCAATCCGGCTTCCAGCTTCCCGCTTCTGTGCCCTATCCTCTTAGAAATATTTCTATAAGGTAACCACAGAAGCAAAATGCATGTGGTGTTATAATTCAGAATACAAATTCTCTACCATATGTTATCAACACAGTCTCTTAGCACTCCCAAAGACTGTCACACTGACTTTCCTTGGCTGCCCCTTCTATGCGCAACAGGGTACAATGGGGCTCAGCAGCATCCTTCACCTTCATCACCAAGGCAGAAGAGAGAACTGAATGGCCATTCAATTTTTAGGCTGCGGGATGAAGATGATCAACATCTTGCTGAAACCACCTCCCAAATATTAAGTCACTAGAAAAGAAAGAGCTGAAAAATTCATTCTGCAGAGGCAATTAGTAAGCTGTTCAGCAATACATGTTCACATCTAGTATTAAGCTGGTCCCATAGAAGACCTTTGGAATTAGTTTTTAAAGTTTAGTCTGAAGTACACTACAGATTATTTCTCATTGTTTCTCCTCTCTGTTTTGCAGGGAACAAAGGTAGATCTGTTAGAGTCCAGATCATAACATGCAAGTGTGGGGAAGAGGAAAGGAGGAAGAGGAGAGAAAAGGGTTCAACAAGGAGACTGCACAGAGGAAACTCTAGGGGTTTTCTTGTACTGGATAATGCAGTTAGCTGACATCGGCTGTAAGTCAGGATACACACAGCAATTCCCCCATTCTAGTTAACTTCATTTTCTGATTAATTTCAAGGTAAACTGTGAAATTTCCCAGCCCCTCAGCATGGGCACATGCCTCCTCCACCAGACATCCGAACCTGCACAGTCAGCAATCACCATTTGGATTTACTCCAGATTGTCTCCGTGCTTAAAAAGCAGCACAAGCAATAACGTGCTGCACCTCCAGGTATCACCAAGGCAATGCATGAGATTCACACAGAAAGTCACATGCTGCCTGTGCATGCCTAGTCTTTTAGTATCTATTTTTAACTCACTTAAAGAGAAACAGAAGGCTGAAGAAAGCTTTTATCACACAAGGTGTGCCTCCGTCGTTTATCACAGGGACACGTGTCTGCTCTGCCCCTGCCCTGAGCTCAGCTCACACACCCCACCTCTCATCCTGGAGCGGATGAGCCCACGCAGAGCTCCGCTAAACTCATTGCAGAGCTTTTAGCTGGCTCCAAGCAGAGAAAGAGCAAACTTGCCTTTGCCCACCATCTTAGCCAAACTAGTGGAACAACCCTTGCCATAAAAATCCATGGTGTATCATCAGCCAAGGGGTAACGGCAAACCGAAGGGTTCAAGCAGACTTGTCTTCAGAGGCCAAGCCCTGAACTCTTTTTTATTCTAAGCCACAAATCACAAGAGGTTGCTCTGGGGTAAATAAATAAATAAATAAATAAATAAAATGAAGGTTATTTTCCATTTGCTTGTACACAGCAAGAAAGATAATGCCGGTTTGCTTTAGAATAAAAATGCCACTAGTTATTTATCCAGGTGAAGAATTAGGTATACTGCACTAGCTAGCAAAAGCTCAATGAAAAAGTAAATCCTTAGGATGGAGTGCACAGGGGAAAAAAAGATTAATTGATTTGTGACTACAAGGAGGTTTATTCAGAACCATATTTATCACTACAGTGTTTTTGAATTCAGTAGAAACTCTACTCAATTTTCTTCTACAGCCTTTCTTTGCTGGTAAAGGAAATATATCACCAAGAAAAGAGAAATGACACTTAATTTTAAGGAGTATCACCTTGCTTTAGAAAATAAACTAGACTCAGAGTTGCAGCTCTGGGATATCTGCCCACCATTCACACGCAGGTTGACTTGGCAGAAACACAGCATTTCTCAGCTGACAAAAAACAGGAGCATTGTTGCTACAGTGGAGGAACCCAAGATTTACATTCTGATTTGTAGCGTTCGCTACATATCAAGGTGCCACGATTAGATCACTGGTTGGCCCGGACCAGGGAAAGAGACAGGTAACACACACAGTGTGAGCGCCAACTTCCCCCTTTTATTGCGCAGTTAATTCCTTTTATACTAACAAGGGTAGGCGGGATTACAGATACGTCATAGGGCTGCGACTAACCCTCCGTCTTTCCATCACATCGCGAGATCTTCCAAACGCCGAACCCTACACTGATTTTACTCATTTTTCACCTCAAGGTGCTGATGTTGACAAGTTGCTTAGAGTAGAAGATGGGGGAAAAGGTAAGATGCGCGTTTTTCTCTCTGCGCTAACTTCTGTCTCACTCCCACTTTTGCAACAGGAGCACCCGTGGTCTATACCCCAGGGGTTAATGGGGACCCACTGGCTTTGCAGGCTTCAACTCAATGGCAAAGTTAGTGCATTTTAAAGACATGGGCAATCTGGAGACACCATTTGGGGGCTGTGCTATGACACAGGGTCTTACACAGCTGAGAATTTACTCATGTTTCAATAAAACACACCAATTTATCCTGCGTCCAAGGTTTGGCACCCATTTTCATATGTCAGCACTGTTGCCTTCTACACCAAAGTAAAGAACTGGTCAGCTCTTTCATTTCTCTACAATTAAAAAATCACACTGCAAAACAGATCGCTCTTTAGAAAACTTTCAGCTAGCACAACTTCTGTGCGTGCCCCGAAAGTCACTCTGCAAACACACATGAACCCCAGCCACAATAGGGCTGTTTACCTGTACCACAGAGGAACTCTGATACCAGAAAGAGCGATAACTAATTCAAGGGCAGGGAGCCAGGCAAGTCCTGAGCTGGTGAACTCTCACGGATTCTGGCATCAAATTCTCTGACTCTTGTATCATTCCTATATTGCATGTTCAAATATGCATTTGCTCATATTTACCCACTATGGCAAATAGGACTGCATTAAGATACATAGAAATTTCAATACTATAAAGACAGGTTAATCATTTATTTATTGTTCGCGTCTTATTTCAGAAGGCTGAATTACACCATTACTTGAAGAGAGGCTATAAAGACCCAAGCTGTTTGTTCAGCAGCCTCATTTATTTTTGCATGGCAAAGAAATTATTCCTCCAAAAATCAGAAAAATAAGAAAAATACCCTTGAGTGCATCATCCAATTTTAAAGCAAGTGATGTGTTAGTTCACACAACAGCGAGCAATTTAATTCTCAATTAAAGGATTAGATCAAACAATAACTCTGGACTATTTGGCATACCATAAGCAACTTGGAAAGGAACAGGCACATTTCTGTGCCTGCAAGAAACTCTTTTCTTACACAAACCTGCTGCAGACACCTGAGGTTTCCTTCGCAGCCTGAAAGAGAACAACAGACAGTGAGGAAAGAAAAGAAGTGGAAAGAAGTTGGGCTGCCAAAGACTTGAAAGGCCCAAACTGAGGGGAACCCTGATGTCCTGCGCAGGAGCCACGCTTCCCAAGAGCAAGGGTGAAGCCTAGCCAGACGACGGGAGGTTCATCTGATGTCCCATGCCAGCCGGAGGGACACAACCCTGGAGAGCAGCCATCAGAAAGAGAAAGGAGAATGAACTAGGTAGTGCATGAAAGCTGCAAAGCTCTGTTACAGATGTACTTTCGGCTTCCTTCTCCCAACAAAGTACTTAGGACTCACAACATTTGCCTATTAAGTCATCCCTGCACAGTCCCAGTCGTGCCTTGCCGCAAACATTTAAAGCCGTTTTTCCTTAATTCCTGGTCTTCTCTGCTTCTTCCGGAAAATGAGCCATGACACATGAGCCATTTGTAACGCACTGCAACTATGACATTGGTTGTATTTCCATGGCAACTCTCCCCCTGCTCTCCTCAACTTATAGATATGCATTCCCGGCAGAGTTCGGTTGCAGACACAGATCATTATATTTAATCTGAACGAGTGTGTACCTGAGCTGACTTTATTTCATGAAACTGCATAAGAAATTAAATTTCTCTCACTATTTCCTTCTCTTATGTCCCAGTGTCATTACTTGCAGTGCTGTGCCATTACTTGTTGGCATTTTGCATCAGTACATAATGATCCAACATCAGATAATGTTAAGATGCAAAAACCACTCAAAACACCAGACAGCAATTTTCTGCTCAGTTTCCCAATTTAACCTGAATTGATACTACATTGTAAGTTTGGATGAGGTTCAGGGACTACTCTAATTATAATAGCATCTTGGGCAACAGCAGTCCCTTGCATCCTGCCTTTTTGATACTGGCCTTGATAGTGCAATTAAGAGGCAAAAGAGAGAACTTCTTTCCAAGATTTGTCCTAATGAACAGTAAGAGGCCCCAGTGTTAAACCTCTTCCTTTGATCAGGCTGCTGCCTCCAGCTCAACATAGCCCTCAACGTTAATGAAATTCATTATGTTTTATAAATATCCACTTCAAATGTACACATTTAACTTCCTCTTCCAAGGATGAAGCAGTGTGACGATAAGCACATCTGGCAGGACACTACATTCGCCGTCTCTCTGCAACTCCTGCAGCAGAGCTTATTCACAGTTTGTAAGTTAAAAAGTGATTTATTTCCGCCCCCCCCCCGCCCCAACCACTAGCACTGCAAATCTTCTCCTGTTGAGTCAACTGTTTTTTTCTGTTCCAGAGGCCACCGAAAAGAGAGACTCAGCAGGTCATGCGTGATGGCAGCAACCCAGCCCAAGTTGGGGTATTTACCTACTGCCTTAAGGATAACATGAGACAACATTAAAGCACACAGATGTAACCAGAGGAAGTCTTTTTTCCTGCTGTCAGACCAAAGAACCGGATGGAAGATGTGCTGACCCCACAAGGTATACCCCCTTGGCCACAGCAGCCCCTGTGCAGAGGCCAAGCACACAGGTAAGACGGGCGCTGCCCCACGCGTAGGGGCTTGCCACAAACACTGAGCCCACAGGGACCGATGGATAAATCCCCCTACATACATCATCGAGAGCTCCACCTGATGAGGAACAGATAGCTGTGGTTAGCTATTAAAATACCTTCTTCACTCCCCATTACCCTTTTTCCCCTTAAAACTGTGCATTAGCTCAGAAAGTAGCACGGTGCTATAGCAAAGACCCGTATCTCTGTGTGCCGAGCATGCATGCAGCCCTGCTGCTTATATGGGGCTGGATTTGAACCCAAGGCATTTACATTAATGACCCACATGGTGTGTGATAAAAAAAGCCATTGGGTAGAAATTTCTTAAAGGAAATTTGGAAGTATTCTTCCCCGTTGGAAAGCCACTGGCAAAAGCTGCTTTATGTGCAGCTTCATGGCCAAATGAAAGAAGAAGCGAATGGGGGTTGGCACATGGAAAGACAGCATGATTGTTCAAAACAGAGTGATTTAACATTTTATTCTGCCTTCATCTGAACTCAGATGGTTGTGATTTCTGCACTCCTAATAACCCCTTTTATTTGATACTTGCGTGGATAGTAGTTTCTACATTTTTAGCCAAGTCTATAAAGATAACAGAAGATACACCAATCATGTTTGGTTGTAACTGTCCCATTGTGCAGAAATGAAGCCTAAATGAGACAAAGCCAGAATGAGATGAAAATGAAATAAACCCAGGATTTGCTAGTCTAAGATATGTTATTTCTTTGATGCTATCAGAGATGCATCTTTCCTCAGAAATGGTTCTCCATGTTCACGGAAGATGCCAATGACAGATGAAAAAATCCATTTGGAAAACATGCAAGTTTAGACTGATGTATTAAAACAAAAGCCACAACACTGTTTTGTCACACATCATACGTGCTCAAGTGAGAAAATGCATAGCTTATGCCATGGTTAGGACTATTACCCACATAGACATGATGTTATGTTACAGTTATTTATCAGATACGAGGCAATCTGAGAATCTGAATCATAAATGTCCCCATCACAAGCGCAGTCAAGTGCTAAACCCCAACCAGCACAAGGGACCACATCTGGATTTTAAGCAGCTACCTCCCACCACGCACCCACATACTACCACACACCCCATATTACCAATTACTGGAGATAGTCAAGAAACAAAACTCTCTCCAAAGAGGAGAAAAAAAGAAAGATTTCAGCATTTTTTTTTTTGATTCGGCACTGGATGCAATGGGATTTTTTATTATCCCCCCCCACACACACACACACACATGCACCCGGGGAGCGGGGAAAGATGACCAAAGGACAACACTATCCCAGAGCAAAAACGTCAAATATTTTGTTGTTCAGGATATTCAATCAGGACATTAAAAAGGGAAAGCAGCGGCTGAATCCAGAACAGTCCTTGTACATCCTCACCACAGCATCAGAGTTACTGCATTTTGCTTCCAAACCCTTCTCATCTTTGATAAATTACACAGATTAGAAGAGCTCTAACTAAAGGGCCTGGAAGCATACCCGAAAACGCTGAACACTGACCTGGGACTACACAAGCTTTGGTTTCCCATTTTTCAGGTCACTGCTCTGAACTGAACCAGGCTGCATCTTGCTGCCAGTTAAGAAGTTTCATACAGCTCTCAAAAACCAAAACCAGAAACCCTAGGCAAGTTTGGCTGCAATCGCTACAGAGCCACTGAAATTTCATTTTTGAAAAAAACAGCAAAAAGAAGGAATTCAACCCAATGCTTTCCCACCTGCAGTTCAGAGGAGCCCTCTCGGGCACTACTGCTCAGGCTGAGGATAGGTGCATCACCAACTCCTTTCTGGGGCACCAAACCTGAGCTTCCAACCTTAACTCCCTTCTTGTTTCATCTCTGCAGTTTGCCTTTAATAAATCATTTTCCTTTAAAATAAACCGCTCCAGTCTGGTGTTCACTCATGCATAGGAAATTAAACCACGTTACAAAACTAATTTATGCACCCTGTTGGCCACAGCACCTGTGGAACATGCCTCCCTGGACACACGCTTGGGAAGCATTTGCACGTGTTTGATCAGAGTTTTCCTAAACAGTGTTAGAAACAGCTGCAAAATTTTCAACTTCCCCCCACCCCTCACCCCCCCCAAATGAAAAACTTCATCAAAATGGACATTTACACAAGGCTGGGGCAGGATGGGGGAGGTACCATTAAATATTCCACTCCTGACAAATCTCACATTTTCATTTTTTAATACTGAGGGTGCGAATCAGCCCAATGTCTTTTCATTAGGACTTGTTATATTGTTCTTGCTTTCTCTGAAAAATTTCACAGGAGAAAAAGAATTCCCAACAAGTTTTAATTTTAATTGATTCATATTCAATCCAATGAGGTCATGCATGTTTAATTATCATCATCATCATTATTACAGATGGAAAATCAACTTCCTCTGATGTTGCTATGCTAATTATCATCTCATTTGTTTAGCAATGGCATAGAGACAACTGATTGAGATTACGGCAAACAAATAGCAAGAAGCCATTACAAACAGCGGCCAGGATTCAGCAAAGTACTTTGCCATGTATCACATTTAGCACCATTTAAACATTCCTGGTTTAGCTCTTCAAGTTAAGAACATGCTTGAGTATTTTGCCACATTGCACTTCAGTAAAAGAAAGAGGAAAAGCAGGAACAAAAATATCATCACATTCATTTAACTGATGGGAATGGAGGTGCAGAGTAATTACAGATGAGCCTTGGAAAGGGACAAAATGTTTCTGAAATACAAGGTTGTTAGAAACACCAGCTCAGGTCTCTTGGGTTAGACTGACTGTGAGGAATAAAACATACTCTTGACAGATTTTTATAAATCCCCTACGGCACCAGTAAACCATCATGCACCTATATACCTCTGCCAGTTTGTCCCTTATGACTGTTAAGTGCCAAGTTGCCTGCTAGTCCTGGGAAGTTTTCCTCCTAATGATGTTGTCAGTTCAACACTCTTTAAAAGTGAGCCAGAGAACAGATACGAGAGTAAACAAAATCAACCAAAAACCTGCCAATAGACTGAAAATGCTTCCTTTTCTTCTTTTGCTTTACAGAGAACATAGGTAAACTTGATGTTAATCTCGGCTCCAAACAAGCGTAATTCTTTTGCATCCAAATAAATTGTGGCATCTAGGAGTACAGTTATAGCACATTTGTGCAATGATGCGTGTGACCCAAAATAAGAACATGAGGACCAGGAAACTGCTCTTCAAAGCAGCTGGGTGTACATATCTTTGAAATGGTTATTAAGTTCATTTAAGTACCAAATTAAGCAAAGAGTGGGAGGAAAGACTGATGAAACTATAATCTGATCTCCTGATCCAAGTTTAACCTTGGCTTGGCAGCACTGTCTGGTTTTATACTTATTTTTAATTTAGTAATGCTCTGATGATTTATTTCTGTATTAAAGTCTATTTCACAAAAGCACAAAAAGAAACTACTGTATAAAAAGAAAACGCTCCCTCGCAGTTAAAAATGAACCCATTTTACTAGGCATGCAGGAATTTCTTGACTAAGCTAGCCATAAATCAGCAAGAGAAGGACTGCTCACTGGAAAAAAAGTAGTCATACTACATTGTCTTTCTGCAAGGCTATTCCTCGCTAAAATGGAAAATGTGCCTCTGTTGTACAGTCCTGGTAACTAATAGGTCTGCAAAGCTCCTTGGTTTACGTCAAGACCTCCCTAGAAATCTCAACCATACATATTTTACTGCATGCAGCATTAAGAGCCCCTTCTGATCGCTGCTTTGCTGTCCCAGATGCAAAGAGACCTTCAGCCTGGTGCCACAGTCCAGTAAAACTATTAATCCTTTATTATACTTGTCTTCATGAATGCCCAAGTGATTTTCCTTGGCAATAACTGCAAGTCCCCATCCCAAAATCAGCTGGAACAATCCACCATGGCTAGCAGCAAGCCAGCCATCTGCTTCCCCCATCTCCTCATTTCTGTTCCAAAAGTGACTGGAATCTCTCCTCTCCTTCCACTTTCCACTTTATTTTTAGAGCATCCTTCAGTCAGAGCTCATTTCCCCGTCAGTAAGTAATACTGCATATTGTGTGCTTCTCTCTCCTTACAACCACGTTTTCTTCCAGCAGAAATATTATAGCAGAAACATTATATTTATTGACCAGTGGACAGAGAGCTTTACAGCATGAAGAAAACAAAATATCACGTAGATTAGACAGACTTAGATCCTGAAATTCGCTCGGAGGAAGGTGAAATACCTTCATCAAACCTTGTCATCTAAAAGAAAAACAGATGTGGGGGGTTTTTTTCCTTCTCTTAGAAATGGTGACCGAATTCATGACTGCCCACATACAAGCGCAGATCCCTACGGACAAAGAGAAAAGACAAAACCCAGTGCTCGTGCAGTTTATTTCTTCTCTATATTTTCTGCCTGCTTCTGAGATGATATCCACACAGCTGTCAACTGAAGCAAAAAGATAAGCCTAAACACTGGGCTGATACAACATTGGTTAGTAAGTGTTCACATCCCTTTCCTTCACCAAAAAAAAAGGAGAAAATGCAATGAGACATCCCAAGTCATTGTGAAAGTTACAGCTATACTGAGAAGAGAGAATAATATTCAGGGGAACTACTCTCAGCCACCTCATCCTCCATTTTAAAGCAAGTTAACGCCCACTTTTCAAGCTGATATAACTAATACTATAATGGCAGCACTCACTCTTAAGACCAACCATTTGAACTTTCTATGAAATGCAAACACATGCAGGTAAGAGCAGTTTTTAATGCACACATTTTGCTGCATGAATTATTCTGTCCAAACAGCTTCATATCAAAATCTGTGTTACTGTCTCTTCCAGTGCACACAGCCCACTGAGCACCAGGGAACTTCCCAATTCCCTCTATACTTGCAGAAAAATATAACAAGCTGCATCACCAAACCCCTTCTTAGTCCCAGCATTTGCTTCTGCCTCTGTTTTGGCCACAAACACTCTCAACACATTCAATGGTTCAACTCCAGTCCCACTCAGGACTGCCACCAGTTCCAAAATCCTAAGTGGCACCTCCCCTGGAGCCCGCAGTTCTTCAACTCTTTTGTTTTTCTGCCTGCATAAAGTCCATACTGCGAGGACTCCACAATACTGCTTCTTGGCACCCTGCCTTAGCAGACTTCCCACACCTAAAGAAAAAATTCTGTCATTGTAATAGGGGAAAAAAACAAAACTTCTTTACCCTAAAAAAGAAGCCAGAAACATGAAATCACACGGTCATTAAATCCCACATGGAAACTGCAATTGTGGAGAATCTCTGCGGAGCTCTGGGAAACCTGTCAGATGCTCTTTTCTCCCAGGGATGGACTTGACAAGAACATCACACTAAAAAGGGAGCATGAGAAGGCAATTATAAGGTGCACATTTGTGAAAATGATTGATGGCTTTTCTAATTGCAAAGAAAAATAGAGCTGTGGTGGTGGCAGCAGTGATGGTAGCAGAATGGCCTTTGCAGACATCAATCTAAAGCTTAGCAGAGGAAAGAGCTCTTTTCAAAACACCTCCAAGCAGTGACTTTGGGAAGAATTTACAAAGGCTAGCAAACCTGAGCCTCCCTCTCTCCAGGGCGTGACAAACCTCTCCAGAGGCTGATCCAGATGCAGGATGCCTACCATGGAGGAGCCCACCCCGCTCTGCCCAACCCATGCCGAGCCAGGATGCCCACCTTCTCCCAGCACCGAAACCTCCTCTTCAGCCGAGTTCTCCCATTCAGACAAACCAGCTTGCTGCAACTACAAAACTCTGAGGTCTTATGGCACCATGCAAAGCCGCTGACAGCTCTTTAGTTAAATATTTCATGCCTTCCCCCCACCCCCCCAAACTATTTCTTCCTGAAGGAAAACCACAGAGTGACAGAAAGGATAAGGAAGGAGAAGGACATGCTACGCTGGCATTCAAGCAGTGATGCTATACTATCAGCTAGTGCTACAGGCTGCGCTGGGTTAATAGAGACACCACACCAGACTATTACTACTGCCTCCACACTTGCAAATTTAAAGACAGGACTAAACAACGGAGGGGACAGGCTGTATGGCAGGGGAAAGGACTGCTCCCCCTGGGGCAGACAAGCCCAGTGCAGAGACCAGCCTCCAGCCCTCCTTACAGACAGCCAATTTCTTTGCTTCAATGCAGCAGGCTTGAGCCAGGTCCCTCTCCCCCCAAAAAACAGGTGAGTTTGCCCAGGCATTAATCAGAGCAAAGTGAGTGCTAGTCAGATCAAGCTAACAACAACCTCAACCTGACTGCTCATTAGCAAGTACCTGCTTGTCTTCTAAGGAGCAGAACAGCTACAAGGCAACTGGGATCTGAGAAAGGTATTCATTAAACACCATAGTGCCCAGCACAGAAAAACCAGCCTTCCTCAACTGTCACATTGAGGCAGACTCAGCCAGAGAGCTCATCAGAGCAAACTCTGCTCCCAGCCTCCCGTTTCCCCAGAACAGTCTTTTGGTCTCCCCAGATCCTTTTGAGACTGGAAGCACAGCAGGTTTCTGATTTGGGGACCCCAAAAACCTTAATGAGCCATGAGGACTCCTCTCCACACCATCCTTCCTCCATGTGGGATTCAAATACACGAGCTGAAGCAGTGGGGCTCATGCTGGGGAAGGAGGAGCAGTGATGACCCAGCACCTCACAAAACCCTTTAGGATCAGCATAGCTGATGCTCTTCCGTAAAGCTTCTACAAATGCTGTTGTGGCTTAACAAGCCAGCAGTGCTTCTGCAGGTAGGCAGCCTCTCCATCTGCAGCGCAAAGCCAGACACCAGGCGGTCACTACACGCAGTCATTTAAAAGCATTAATAAGAGCTGCATTCTGGAGCCTCAGAAAACCAGCAACTAAAACATATTCAAATGTGTTTTCATGTACTTATGAATGCAAAAAATCATTGGCAATGATATTGTCTACCAGTCCTCAATCTGTTTTTCGAATGAGCCCAATGCACATAACTCCATCAAGGGCCATACAAGACCAGCCTGGCTGCAGAAGGCAGCAAATACCAGCTTTTCAGTTGTTCTTCCCTGAAGACAGGGAGGCAGGGAGAGGGTGGGTGCACCCCTGTGTATGAGGGTAGGGGATCACCACCCTGGAGTACTGTGCCTCCAGGAACCCAACAGCCAGTCTCCTGTCAAAGCCTGAAACACTCTTCTTAATTCCAACCTGTGATGCTTGGTTTGAAGTTTGAGCTTCTCTGATGTGTCACTTACCGTGACAAATGACGGGGCCATGGGGACTGTGTTCTGGAGACAAGCAGTCTCTTTCAAAGCTTGGTGTTCAGCAGTGATTCTTCCATCCACAGGATGTGCGTGCACGGCCCACCGTGGAGAACAGCAGTGCTTGCTAGAGAACAAACCTGCACCTAACAAATAGTGCTCTCAAAGCTACTGCTTGATCCAGGCGTGAATTGACTGTAAAACAAATCCTCCCAGGAAAGTCCTGTCTTCAGAGTAAATGGTGATTGACTGGAGAGGACTGGCAGCCAGGACATCTATCACGCATGCCAGGCCATCCACAGAGTCACTCCTCTCTGCTGCCACCAAATCACACCCTACCTACAGCTGTGCTCTGTCACTTTATCCCCTCCCCTTACTCTCTAGGTGACTTTTACCTTATCAGATGTCCTTCCACATCACCAAGGTCCTCAAGATCCCACAACATTTGTTTCTGGAGCTGCTGGTCCACACCAGCCTGCTAGCCTGGACCCACTCTTACACATGCCACAGCCAAGGCAGCAGGCAGGGGGCTGCGGCCCTGTGCAAGCAGATTTGTGGTCTTGATCCTACCCCACTGCAAAGCAAAAAGCCACCACGCAGCCTAACTGGCAATGTTACCTCCAACTTCCCCAAGAAGCTCTAAGAAATCAAACTGAAATGCCAGAATTTTAAAATACTCAAAGAGCTAAATTTTCAGACAACCGCATACAGACAGGCTCAGCAGTGACCTAAACGAGTGACAGCAGCAGAACCATCAGGAACTCACAAAACTGTCCTTCCCCAGCTTTTCCCACTTGCAGATTTCCAGACCTGCGTGTTTGCCCTGGAAACCTGGGATGAAGAGAGATGGCTACAGCTGGCCAGGCTTGCCAGTGCAGAGACCAGGCACTTGCAACTGCCACAGATGGCTGAAGCAAGCACGTCGAGACACGACTGCAGGCTTCTGCTCTGTGCCTGAAAGCCTGCGTTTAACGGACACCCCCCAAGATACATTTTGCCCATTAAACACACGATGTGCAAGCCTGCTGCTCGCACTCATGTGTGTTACAAGCACAGTGAAAGCATTTAGAGATTTAACCTTGAGAAGATTTAATTTAGACTATCCAACACAGAGCAAGCAGCAAGTCGATGCTCTGGGCAGGGAGAGAGCAGGATAGTTTATAAAAGCATCCCATGCTCCCAAGCAGAGGCATCTGGGAGCTCCCAGGCATCAACCACTTATTGCTTCAACTGATGGATATGATAATAAGGATCTATTTTTCCTTTAATTTAAACTATGCCTATTTATGCGCCACTGACTGAAAAAGACAGTGAATTAAAGTGCACATGAAAGAAAATCATAGCCCTCAGCACTTGCTCTCAAACACTCTTTTAAGTTTGTTTGATGAAGGGCTGCTATATTTTGTCACCGAGTGCAATCGGCTCGATTATCACTTCTTTGTTTTGAATACCCACCTCCGATGTCATTAAATACTTGCTTTTTAATGAGAATAGATTGGTTCTGGCCAATAAATCACTTAAATGCCATCTGTCAAAATAAAAAGAAATTCAAAGAGCCAAATTCCCCCAACTTCTTTTTGCATATTTTCCCCTCGGTTTCGGATTTAGAGAGAAAAGACGTTTATACAATCCGTCAACAGCAGCTTTCTCCTAGAAGTGTGAACAAACCACAGAAAAGGCTCCATTTGGCTTTGACTTGCAAAACCACTTCATGGACTACTTTGAAACAATTCAGTCAGCAGGATAGGAGCTCTGTATATTGGTGCTGCCCCAGATTGTTTTGTTTTTATTCATAAGATTATTTTGGTGAAAACAGGCTGACTGAAGCTTAATTTTTCTAGCAATTGTTAAATAATTCAATACCCATCTTTTCTGTCTCTTTAATGCCTCTGAAAAATCAAAACCCTTCACAAATTAAAGGCCAAATCCTGTTTACTCTTTCCTTTTCTAAAGCAACTTTGACATCAATAAAGGCTGTTTTTGTGACTTGGGCTCAGATTAAAAGTTCTGTCAGTGCAAGTTTTTGGGTTTTTTGTTTTTTTGTTTTTGTTTTTTTTTTTAAATCAGGAGCATGCTTTTTTTTTTTTTTTCTTTTTAATCAAAATACTTCTCTTATGCAAAGCTTTAAAAATACAAAGGCAAATGCTTCTAGTACGGCCAGCTTGCTCACTTTATAGAAATGGATTACATTAACATTTTATACCAGTAAACTCTGACTCCCTCCAGGAAGGAGGATTTGCTCCCTTCCCTGCACCCTCCATTCACCTCCTGAAGAGTCAAGCCCTCAGGCTAGTTGTCCCTCCCCCAGTTTTAAAGGCTCTTCAGGAAGAAGACTTGCTGACTTTGGTGTTTGAAGGACTTTAAGTTTTACCTGCAATAATGCCTTCAGTATGGCAAAGAGTGGTGGTTTCACAGCTCTGAGCCCCACACAAAGCTCTGAAGGGCTCCTGGCTGCAATGGGGGGTTAAATCTGCACCAAGCTGGCCTGAAGGCTCAGAACTCAAGGGATGGGTCTCCTCCGACACAGGTGAAACACAGCCTTCTCTGGGGCAGCTATTTAATACTGCACCCAAATCCCACTCCATGCTCCAAAATGGTCTACCTAAAAAGAGTACAAATGCCGCCTTTTCAAGGTCACTTGGCCAAACCAGCCAAGCATGAGCCCATTCGGGTCCTTCCGTTGTGTCCATACCATGACACAGCAGCGTCTATTATGATGACAACATTGGGCATGACGCTCAGAAGCTGCAGAAACACTGATTCTTTGCTCCAGAAGCTTATCTCCAGTTTACAGAAAAATCACATGGCTCGTAGGGTCCACTCCCAAACCCCGGTGTTTGGTGGGAACCTTGCCATGTTTCAGTGACATTTGGATCAACCCCAGCTTCTGGATGCAACCAACATTTGCAATCCCAAGTACAGTCTTACAAAATTTAAAAAAATCTGAAATGAGATGCAGCACTAACATACATGGAGATAGCTGGTCATCACATGTGCTATTGCTAAACAAGCTACATATGCTTAAATCTCAGGTGCACCTTCAGCAGAAGCTTTATAGTCTTTCAAGCAGTGACATAAATCGGTTCATCTTGTAAAACCTGACATTATTACAAATTATTAGACACCCTTCTTTTACGCTTTTCACTAAATTATGTAATGTTAAAATTGACCAGATGAAGAATTCATCATAAAAAGGCATGACACCAGCAATCTGAGCCTTGAAACATCCAAAGCTCATGGCAGGTTTCTCACACCACAGGGAATCTCTGTGAAGTTTAAGAGCTTAAAATTAGCACACTAGTGAGTGAAAGTCACTTTGTACAGTAAGTTGAGGTTAACTTCTCCCCAATGCCTTTAAAATTAAAATCAAGAAAGCCAATTAAATGTGGGGTTTTTTTAATCCATGGCCTCAAATCATCACCTAAAAAACCTCATGAATAAAAGGAAAACACAAACTGAAAAAACTTTAAAGGTTCTTGTTAAAGTACTTCTGAAGCTGGTAAAGCACTTGATGGTTTTAATTTAATCCAGAGGTGAATGACAAAGTTATTGAGGTCATGATTCTGACCTAAATCTTCCCTCTCCTGGATTCTGAGCCCAAACAAGACTGCCCCAAATTAAACACTGATGGAAAAAAAATCCCTCCATTTCTTCTTCTGTTAGCTTGTTCTCAAGTTTTCAGAGACCTCCATTCTCCATGCCAGCCAGGAGTGACCAGACCTTAAGAGCCACATACTTGGAAGCATGAGTCTCCAGCAACCACACTAAGGATAGCTGGGATTTGATTTATTCAGATGTTTACATGAGAAGATGCTTGTAGAAGCTCTTTTTCCAGAAGCACTAACAAAACATTGCCTGTAGAAGAATGTCTGTATTGTTCCCATGCCGGACTAAGGTCTGGTCCAACGTACTTTGAGGCTGCAGGGATTTTTGCTATAAACCTGACAGTACGATGCTGACCTGTACACGCAACTGCAGTGCGTATAGGGTTTGGAGAAGAATCAGACTTCAAGAAAAAGAAAGTGTGTGAGTGGTCAACACAGAACTTTGCTTTCTTTGAGCTGCTTAAGAAAAGGGGCTTTAGAGACTGAGATGGATCACCAGTACCATTATTTTATCTTTGGTTTTGATTTAAATTTTATATGAAGCCATTAAAGAGCGCCATAAGCACTCTGCAGCTGTTGTGACATTCAAGCACATCCAGTCCCTCTAAGCAAACACCTGCATGCAAGCATCTTCTCAGACATACCAGGTGAGGTTTCCAAACACAAGTTATCATTATCAGCCCACGTCTGGCTCCTATGGAAATAGCTTTCCCCTTGACTTCCAAAGCAGCTACACCAGAAGAGTGAGAACATTTTACAACTGTCTTCATACAGAAACAGGAATCTTCCTGCAGTTCGTAGATGCTAAAGTCAGGAAATATTAATTTTAAAAATATTCAGCATTTTGTACAAACTGTTTTCTAGGGAGTTTGAGATCTTTCAAAACAAACCAGCAGAAACCCAGGAAATAACCCCTGAAATTCTGCCCTGTCGTCACATGCCAGGTACGTTTAACAGTCTGCAACATCTCCGAGTTGCTGGATGCCTTCTGATAAACTACCACACTGAGTACTCAAATGTTGGTGAAAATATTTATAATAGTTAAGCAAGCCTGTCTAAACCTATCTGTCGAGGTTTTAATGTGCTGCCGTAACATGCTAATCCCTGCAAAGGTGGGGACGCACTACAGGACCAAGTTGTCCCAGACAACTAGATCCACTTGCATCATTTTGTGCGGCTGTAGAGGTTATTCCTGAGAGCCTTTTTACTCCTGTGGTTATTTCAAGGTTCATACATTTCCTGTGTGGACAAAAGTTTCAGGCTGTAACACTTGTCTGGAAGAGGTCTCAGTGGTTAGACTAAAAGAGGAAAGAACACACCATTTATTTAATTAAAACAAAGAAAACACTAAGACTTTATGCTTTTGAAAGCCATCATAGGATGATGGCTGCTGGAAGCACTAAGGAAAAACAATAGCTAGTGGTTTCTGGAATTAAATACATATATAAATACATATAAATTTATATATTAAAAAAATATATATAACAATAACATCACCACAAATCCCTATGGTCTTACTGCAAATGAAATGCACAGCAACCAGAGTGGGAGACCTCAATACCATCTGCAGTCTATAACTGAGGGAATGGGTTATGTTAAACACCGCAAGCATTTTGTTAAGCAATAGAAGTAGGCACCTTCTCTCTACTCACGTGTCATATTTAATAACCTAAAACCCCTCTGTTTTTTTCCATTTCAACCTCTGCATCATTTACACAACTGGGGTGAGAGTTTGCTCTTTCATAAGTACATTGCAAGAGCAAATTCATTAGCATTTGTGAGGCAGGTAATTGGGTAGGTTAATTCAAACTATTTTCATCTTTAAAAAACCCCAAACCTAACAGCCTTTCTATTCTTTTACAATCCATAACTCTCAAAACCGGTTTCCTCCTCACAGTGATCTTAATACTAATTAAATGAGCTTTTGTCTTCCAACACCAATAAAGATTAAGTACCACATAAAACAGCTGCAGCAAAGCCCCATCCAAAGTCCAATTTAACCTACTAGCTGGTTCCCAGCTGGCATCCCGCGCACTGCGTGCTTGGAAAAAGGCTTTTTTGTCATCTCTGAAGTCACACGAGGACTTCTCCTTCAGCCCCAACACATTACGGGGTGTTGCTAACTAATGGAGCTATTCAGCAGTGCTTTTGCTTCTTGGACTCAACCGATCTGCCCAGCCAAGGGTGGAAAATACAAAAAGAAAGTCAGGAAATGCATTATATTCTAAATAATCTATCATTTGGGAACAGTGGAGTCACAGCACTGTCGATGGACTCACCAACCAAGCAGCAAAGATTCACGTTTCTTTTCTCTCTGGTAAGATATGTGAACTCATGCCAGTAGAAAAGCACTGCAACCCCAATTTCCATGCTCAGGTAAGTGTCCCTCGTCCTCAAGGCTGCTTAATATGCAATATCTGCTTCCTTGGCTTCTTGAAGAGACACAGATGCAAGAGTGCATTTAATTGTTTTCCTGAATCAGACCCCTGGAGCCATCAATATCTCACATATGTAATTATAAATCATGAGTCTTACAACTGAAGCACAATCAGCACATCTAAGCCATAAAACTTCCAGATATCAGCAATTTCTCCAAAGCTGCTTTTTGACAAAACCTGATGCAGCATGAACTAAGTCAGGCAGAAGAAACCACTGGCATTGAGGTTCACAGCTCACTGGTGCTGCGGGATTGGACGGGCTCCAGACCCCAAGAAGCCCCCAAAACCCTCAGGCTCTGCCAGGTGGGAAATGAATCATTCCTGGAGATCATGAGGAGGTAGATCCCACTCTGGGATACTCCAAGTCCAGATCAGGTCATCATTCTGCAATTTCACAGCATTTCCAAAGACCATTTTTTTGACTTCTCACAGGACATAGAAAGTGTCAGCTTTCTTCCATTTTTTGTTGACATAGAGGCTTTCTGGACTCTCAGTAAACTCTGATTAATGTATATCACTAATAACAAAGGACTGGCTAAATCCTGGCTGCATCTCCTAGAGCGAAGTATGTCCAGATATGTAATGCAAGCATGTATTCATTTATACACACACATTAGCACCATTTGAACTAGGAAATGAAAACATCTCTGCAAGAGCTCACGCTGATGAAGATCGGGATCCTACAAGATGACCATTTCAAATGTCACTTACTGTCTGCCTCTTCTGTGAGGACTAATTTAGACATGATACATTACGCTGCAATCACAATTTTATCTTCTGGGCAGAGGTAATCAGAGGAAGTCTGTAACCCTGGCAAGGAAAGTAGAGCTGTGAAATGCATGCACGACTGAGTGCTAAGACTGAGGGTATCTTTGTGTATCAGGATTTTAAATGTTCATGGAAAAAAAAAATACAAAAGAAGATGTATTACAGAATACAGGTGTTACACCAGCATCCCTCCCAGGCATTAAGAGAGACTACTTCTTGTGGGGAAATTATTGGATAAAACAGGAGCCTGGAGCCAGTTTGAGACTGGGCCATATTTTAGATGGGTTTCATGCCATCAGCTCTCTTTGCCTGGATAATTATATCTTGTGAATTATCCATGAGAGAAAATTGCCTTCAAACGTATTCAACACAGCTGCCTGTCTCCAGTCTCTGCTGCTGAGTATTTGGTAGGGGCTGACATACCAGGACTCACAAGCACACTGGAGCACCTCTCACAGGCAAAGGAACCTCTCTTGGGGCTGCCATAATCCCCATGCGCCGAGACAGTAAAGCCAAAAAAAGGAATAAACTGCCTTACTTCACTCCCACTCTTATCCTAAAAAGTCTCTAAAAACCTAATGTACCTCTGTATACTATAATTTCAGAATTTCCTCTAATCCCATGCATAATTACATGGAGCAGTGCACTGGCATCCCTTTCATGCAAATACTGCCATAAAGTGCATAGTTTTCATAGCATTATATGACAAAAAAATAACTTTAGTCATTTATTTCTGGTCTGTGTGTGGTTACACAACATAATGCAATGAGACAGTATTTTTCATTAGCTTTTTGTTGTGGACACTACCCATTTATCTTTCTCATAATCCTTCCCCCAGTGCATGTTAACAATGTTATTTTAGTAAGTTGTTTAATTATTTAACATCGCTGGGAGGCTACCGGGTTTGTTACAGAAGCCCTTTCCCAGAGCACGCTTTGGAGGCAGTGCCCTTCCACCCTGGCTCACTTCAACCCCCAAGACCCGATTCCCACACACCGTGGCCTCAAGCAGCAGTGTCCACATCACAGATGCCTTTAACAAAGTCAAAGTGGATGATCATGACATGCATCCTTGTTGCTGCCAGTTGAGTGTCTCTGTAAGCCTTCTCTGATCTCTAATTCGTTGGCTGTCCAACTCAGCAGTGGTGAAGAGCTAAGCAGGCAGACCCTCAGGATTACAGGGCTGCAGATGCTGTGGGGCTCATGGGACATAACCCACACTAAGGTTATGTCTCTGAAAGGGGATGCAACTGGTGCAGAAAGGTTGCAGGAACCCCAGAGCAGACTGATAAACCTCTTGCACCTCCCAGCTCCTCCTAAGCAGTAAACTGCTTGCAGTCTGCTTAAATGCAGAAATATGATGCTCAACATCCTGTCCACATTTTTAGCAACATCCACTGGAACAACCTAATATGATATTCTGCCCAACAGAAGACAACTTGCATGACAAACCTTTCATTGCTATAGCAGTAGATCAAAAGTACATAAAACCTCCAGGCAGCACTCACTTGAAGCTTAGCAGTACCTGCTGGCTCTCAGCATTGAGCCAAGGAAAAAAAGTGCGTTGGTAGATCTGGAGACACATGTAAGCGTCCAACATCCGTGCGACCCCATTTGCACTCCTGGCTTTGGCAGCTGCCTTTGTAAACTGGTTCATATCTGGGGAGCCTGGGGCAAAGTTACATCCTAAAAAACAGATATCCTCCTTGCATTAGGTACTGACCTCCCCACTCTGCCTCTTAGCCATCCAACCCTTTGGCTCCCCATAGCTCCCGTCCTCCGTCAATCACTCTTCCTCCCTGCCTCCTTCCCTTCTCATCTCCCCTGCCATCAAACACCAACTTCCACAAAAGAAGCCTGTCCCTCCCCATCTGTCTCTGCCACAGCTTGCCCTCCTTAACCGCTCCCCTCAGTGCGCTGAAACCGAAATTAAAACCGTGTTCTTGTAGGACAATATAACAGAAGGTCATGCCATGTATTTAAATGTCATATTTGGGGGGGTCCAGTTTCCTCAATGCACCGTGCCTGACAGTGTTTGAACCACAGGAAGCTCCCAGGGTGGCATCGCAGTCACAGGGGATATCCCATATGCCAAAGCCTGACTGTTTCTCCCAACTACAGAAGTTTAGTCTAATAAAAGAGGTTGTTCTTCCCTGCAACACTTTCTTGACTTTTACATCCACTGGCTGAGAAAGGCTTATCCCAACAGAGACAGTCCACTTTTATCATTCTCCAGAGGCACCAGTTTAGGCACCAGAGTAACGCTGCCATAGGGACTACCAGCACCACATTGCTCACACCTCACGTGCAAAGGCTTTTGAATTCCTCAGCTTCTCCTTCTGTATACCCCAGCCATTCAGCCCTTCCTTTAACAAGTCCAGCAGCTTGCATTTGGTTAAAATAACTGTTTATTCCTCAAAGACTTGATTCCTGTCCAGAATAAACTGTCAGTTCCTCCACTGATGGCTGAATATGCTGTCTGGAACAAGGGAGCCCAAAGGAATAAAAAAGGTCTGTGTGTAAATGGGAATAGACCTAATTTCAGCTTCCAGGGATTATATCATTGACCAAAGCACAGATACTTTGGTTCAGGATTCAGATTGGGTATGGATTTGCACATATGTATCTCTTATATACCTGAGGACAAGCCTTCTCCATATTAACCAAGTTAGGAGCAATATATCCTATTCGCGTGACCAGAAAACTACTCCTGATCATAGCATCAGTTCTGGTATTTAGGGGCTGTCATGGAAAAAAATCATTGACCTCTGCACACAGAGCAGCCCCAGTCTCCCACCCACACTGAGCTATTCCCTCCCCTCCTGCTTTTGTTTTGTCCAACTGGGCTTGTCCCACACCTGAAGTCTGGAGGGGCTGGGGCAACATTTCAGAGCTGCCAACCTTGTAAGCTGAAGTGTTAGAACAACCTAAGATACATTTTTACAAAGTTTGCCCTGAGAGGAGATGTACTGCTTATTCAAGAAAAGAAAGCACTGTATTTCATGAATTCATGCTCAGTTCATTACACAGGAATAATCACCTCATTCCTTATGATTTGCAAAAACTTAATGCTGTAATTAAGGTAAAGCAACTTTATCATATGCAGTTAAACATAAGACTGTACAAATCTACACAGTTCCTATACTTCCCCAGTATTTTTGCATATTGTTACCAAATAATACCCCCTTCCAAACCCCTTCACCCTAGCAAAACCCTTCCTGGCTTGTGTTACAGCCTCTCTGAGCTAGCTCATGTTATGATACTATATCCAACCTCTCTAAGCTGACTTCCTCACCTTATCTTTCTGCATTTTGCTTCACTGCAGCTCGCTGACGGAGAGCAAGCAGCCCCCAGGCTCCGCGACGTACCTGATGGGCAGCGAGGGGTCTCCGGCATCCCACCAGTCCTTGGGGGGGCTGATGTACATGCACCACAGCTCCCAGCTGTACCCATGGGCAGAGTTCTCATAACGCTGCACCTCAAAGTTGTCCTGCTTGATGTTGTCTATGGAGGGAAGAATGACCCTTCTCCGATTTTCCTGAATTCGTGAAAGCACCGGCTCAGCCCTGAGTGGTAAAAAGAAGCAAAGCACAGAAGAGACTGTTAATTTCTCCCATAATTTGTAGATGGACGCTGTAGCTTTCTTACAGCTTGTGCACTTAAAGGAGGTTAGGAAAATAGACGTTCCTGTCACCATTCAAAATAGAAGGGGAATAACATGGATTCCTCTCTCCCATTCACAAATGGCATCATGTCTTCACAGAGACACAGCAAAACCCAGCCAGAGGAGCCCGGAGACCATCACAAGGCTCCTTGCAGAGTCACTGAGTAACTCCAGATTGCAACGCACCAGCCTCTGTCTCACCCTTCCACTTGTTCATGTTTTTATCAGCGTACAAATCGCACAGAGGCAAAGCGTTCGCACTGCCAAGTTTAAAAGGTTATTTCTGAAAGGCTTGCCAAGCTTTGTCAGCCACAAGGGAGATGCTGCAAGAGGCTTCAGTGCTTCCACATGATGGGATTTCCCACCCAGACACGTCCCCTGCATGGAGCTGCCATTGGAACATAGGGGCCAGCCGCTCTGCACGGAGCTCAGGTAGCTGCAGCCCTCAAGGTTTGGGGAGTTTTAGTGCTCTCCTACACAACTGACTACACAAGTTCACGGACCAGCTGAAGCTTTCAGCACAAGGAAAGGACTATTTTCACAAACTAAGGCGTTAAGTTGTGGAAATGAATTAAAGCCTCTGAAACTGGACTTTATCTTTTCCTGCAGAGCTAGTACACTACATTTTCTCTGGTGTGATGGTTTAAAAAAGAACCATTAAATAATAATTCCATATTCTGAACTTCTTAATTTTCAAAATGTCTATGTTTTAAAGCTAAGCTCTCCTGACGTCATTACTAAGGTAGCAAATGAAATCAGACAATACATCAACTAGGGGCCAGTTTTGCAGCATGGGCCAACTGTACAGCCAGGAGCTGCTCTGAGAAGGTGCTCAATGACCACCTGGAGACACTTTCCATAAAAGAACTATGGGCCATCAAAAGAAACAGGCTCAAGATGGACAACAAGGCGTTAGCTCTTTCCACAGTGGGTAAGTTAAGCTGTGGAGCATCTTTACCCAAGGATGCTGTAAATCCTTTAAGTCTATGTGGGCCCAACAGACAATAGGAAAAATTTCAGGAGAAATGCAGTGAGGGTTTCTAAATACACAGACACTGTGTCATCCTCGCATCTGCAAATTGTTAGACCTCAGTAGCATCCTCTGAAGGTATTTCATATGTGCTGGCCTTGCCCGTTTATGCTTTCCTAGGCTTCTGGCTATAGTTAGTGTCACAACATGAGGCTAGACAGGCTCCTGGTTTGCTGCAACACAGCTGCTCTCAGGTATTTCTGTTCCATCTGGATAGTTAACCTGTGTAAAGCTGTGATACACATCTGCAGGGTAACTGCACACAGACTCCTGTGCTGTCATGCATGAGTGGACATCCTGCCTGAAAACACCATCCACAGGCTGGGAAACCTGGCTCAAAAACTTCCCTTCTGTAAAGCAAGGCCATGAAGGCTGCATTTCGTTTAAATCATGCTTTAACTAGTACAGACTGCCCCCAAATCCAAAAAAATATGCCCCTGGGCAGAACAGGGTAAATTCTTGAAAGTAGGGTCTTTCTTTCCTTGGGACACAGTTTGAGGACTCTATAGCTACAAAATTCATCTCTGGGACACTCAAATGTATTCAGAGCAGGGGGTGTACTCAGCCTTACCTCTGCAGCCCAAGAGCCACTAATTGCCCTGGGCTCAGCCTGCCAAGACAAACAGTTAACTTGCACTCTTGGTGTCTCCAGCAACAGCAGCGGGTACATAAGACCAGAGTGAGTCAAGCCCACACTGCAGAAAAGCTCATTCTATCCCTAGAAAAGATGCTTCCAAGAGCTCAGTAAATGGGAGCTTCCTCTGTATATCAATAATATCAGGTGTGAGGACTTGGTGACCTGAAGAGAGGAACATTTGGCTGGGGAAACAGGTATCAACATAAGAAACAGCTCTTAAAGACACCCTTCAGCTGCATTGTCATTACAAAGAATTCAGTAATTGTGCAGAACTCTTTGTCTGCAGCTGCTAAAACATTTTTCTTGTGTCTAATTTGAACAGAGAGTAACATCCACAAGTTAGCTTTTTCTACCTACACTTTTCTAAACATAAACCATTTACTTCTTACACTTGGTTAGAGAAAAAAAAAAAAAGGAAAACCAAACCACTCTCAGGCTCCCCTCATGATCTAGACTCAAACTTAAGCCACTTGAACTCAAATGTTTTGAATCTCGCTGAAAAAATCCTTATGAAACACCTTTCACTGCTTCTACACCTCTGCACTTATTCCTAGCTGCAAAAGAAACAAGTCAATCTAAACCATCTAAGTCTTCCCCTGTGGGATCCAGCTGCAAAGGGCAAGGAAGCAGGAAACGCTTTCTCTTTCAATCCCTTGCTGCCTGGGCTTTTTTAAACTTACAGAAATTAGTTAAGGCTAAGGGAATGGGAAACCAACCTGAAAAATATAAACAGGGTGTAAGGGGATAGGCACACATAAAAGGAGGACATAGAAAAGGATTACAGAAAACAAGGGCAAGGAAATGTTTTCCTTTTATCTTCCCATCATATCTCATCAGTGGCCATGCAGTACAGAAGTAAGACAGGATAGCAAGACAGTGGACTTGTTTGCAAACACATCCTTACAAAATGATGGACTGTCCCTTGTTTAATGCATCGCGCACACTCTAACCAAGACCTTGAGGCTGAGCACCTACCAGCCAGCAGTGAACTCCACATGAGCATCAAAAAATCCAGTGATCTGGCCAGTGGCAGCTTTCCAGCCTTCAATACGAGCTCGGATAAGGCCTTCCCTCTTCTGGTTGCGCACCACCTTCACGAGGCCTGGGTATCGTTTATTGACATATTCTTCTAGCGGTGCCTTCAGTTCCTCTAGAGAAGAAGTGCCAGAGAACCCATTGAAAAGGTGCAACAGTTTTCACCTAAAATAAACCCACTTTATTGATGAATACGAGCATAACTTACTGGAGCCACGCATCTCTGAACACCACTGGGAGGGGTTTAATCATTTAGGGTCAATTGATGCTGATTTGCAAAAGACTACCCAATGGTGGACTGACCACAACCCTTAGAAAAGAAATTCTAGGTTGCCAAGAACATTGCTGTTGGACGACTAGGGAGCCCAAATGCCACCTTTAAAGGCAAAAGGCAGCAAAAGGCCAGCTAGATTGCCTTGCAATATCTAAGTATCACCCCACTGAAAGACAAGAATAGAAAGAAGTGACCCATGGATACCAAACACTAGTGCTCTGAATATCTGATGGAGATTTTAGCTGAATGGATTGCTAGAAATGTTGCAAAACCCATCTGTAGTAATTTAAACTACATCAAAACGGTGTATGAGCTTCACCATCCTTTGTACTCAGCCGTACTACTACAGTCTTTGCATTTGCTATATGTTTTCCAAGCTTTGCCACTAGAAAAGTTGAATTTCCCCCTGTTTTTATGATAGGATGAAAAAAGATTTTGGCTTTGTTCAGAAGATCCTCATACAACGTATTTTTTTGTTCACTGGAAACTGCAGATCTGTCAAACTGTTGTCTAAGCCTGTATACGTACTAGGGCTGAGAACACAACGGATCTGTCAGCCTGCAGTCATTACCAGCATTAAACTTTTTGATAGTTACAAGTGTTGAGTATAAAAGACACATAGGACTTTGAATGTGGAAGCATATGAAAGGTTACAATAAGGGGTAGGTACTAGTATGTTTTTTCAACAATTTGGAAAAGTGCTAGTGCTCTGCCAGAAACCTTGGTCCTTTTATTTCCTGGTGCATCAGCTAAATGCATAAAGATCTACTGATGAAAAGTACTCTGTAAAAGCTAAGCAATACCACTGTGTACCAACACAGACTCTTAACACCATGAAAGCAGTTCCTGAGAATGTCTTTTACCCCTACGAGGCTCCAGGACAGCAGATAATTAAGATATGGTCCATGACCCCAAATTATAGTCTACTACCCTTTACATATACACTCTCTCCAGAAAAACAAAGAAAAAAAACCCAAAAGTCACCATTAATATAGTCCACATGGTAAAATACTTGAGACACATGAGCACGCGTGGGCTCCTACATGAAGGAAACACAGCAATGGAGAGCGAATGAGTAAACAGCAAGTCCCATCTGCTGGGCTTCGCCTGAGAAATCATCAAAGGAAAAGAGATTATTTGTTCCCTTCCACGCCTTCTTCAGACTGCCTTTCTGGGATGGTTCCTCTCACATATGAATTTCCCAAAAGTCTCATTTCTCTTTTATGCTGAAGTGGGAATAAAAAGAATAAAGCAAATGAGCCCCTTCCTCAATTCAAAGCATCTGCATCACATACGTACATAACTCAGCAACTTCAATTTCATGCTGAGCCACTCAGAAAAAACAGTATTTTATGGAGACAACAACTCTCCCGAATGGTTTTAAGGAGACAGAGACACAGATTTTTTGACAGATGAAACCCCACAAGCATAGCACTGGCATCTCATGTGTTTTTGTCAGAAGGTAAGTCATTAATGCTGCAGACCACTGCATTACAGGCTAGACTGAACAATTAAAACAGCTTTCAAATCAGAGTTTTGATCTTAGTTGAGCAAAACCAGGAAAAATCTTCACAGGAATTGTTTGAGCAGCTTGAAGGAGAGCATAGCACTAGTGAAAAGGGGAAGAATTGTAACATCATGTCCCAAAGGCAGTAAAGGGTGAAGCCTGAGAGATTCCTACACGCACCATGCTGCGTAACAGGCAGCTCCATCGGAAACACCCAAGGGAGCCACAGGCACATCCTCCTCCTTTCTGAAAGGATGCTGGATGCCAACAGGTGAAGAACTGATCTGCTGAGAGCATGAAGGCCAGTACAGCACACCCCACACCCATGCACCTGCCAAAACAGCACCAGGTGACGACATCCATTTACGAGAAGGGTCAGAGAGAGGATCTGGGGAACTACAGGCCTGTCAGCCTGACCTCAGTACCGGGGAAGATTATGGAACAGTTCGTCTTGAGAGCACCCACATGGCAAGTCCAGGACAAGCAGGGGATCGGGCCCAGTCAGCATGGGTTTACAAAAGGCAGGTCCTGCCTGACCAACCTGATCTCCTTCTATGACCAGGTGACCCGCCTAGTGGGCGAGGAAAAGGCTGTGGATGTTATCTACCTGGACTTCAGCAAGGCCTTTGACACTGACTCTCATGGCATACTCCTTGAGAAGCTGGCATCTCCCGGCTTGGACAAGTGTACTCCTCACTGGGTGAAAAACTGGCTGGCTGGATGAGCCCAGAGGGTTGTGTTGAATGGGGTGAAATCTGGTTGGCGACAGGTCACCAGTGGTGTTCCCCAGGGCTCAGTGTTGGGCCCGGTTCTGTTTAATATCTTTTATCAATGATTTGGACGAGGGGATTGAGTGCACCCTCAGCAAGTTTGCAGATGACACCAAGTTGGGAGGCAGAGTTATCTGCTTGAGGGTAGGAAAGCTCTACAGAGATCTGGACAGGCTGGATCAATGGGCCGAGGCCAATTGCATGAGTTTCAACAAGGCCAAGTGCTGGGTCCTGCACTTGGGTCACAGCAACCCCGTGCAACGCTACAGGCTTGGGGAAGAGTGGCTGGAAAGCTGCGCAGCAGAAAAAGACCTGGGGGTGCTGGCTGACAGCCGGCTGAACATGAGCCAGCAGTGTGCCCAGGTGGCCAAGAAGGCCAACGGCATCCTGGCCTGTATCAGAAATAGTGTGGCCAGCAGGAGCAGGGAGGTGATTGTTCCCTTGTACTCGGCACTGGTGAGGCCGCACCTCGAGTCCTGTGTTCAGTTTTGGGCCCCTCACTACAAGAAAGACACTGAGGTGCTTGAACATGTCCAGAGAAGGGCAACCAAGTTGGTGAGGGGCCTGGAGCACAAGTCTTATGAGGACCGGCTGAGGGAGCTGGGGCTGTTCAGTCTGGAGAAAAGGAGGCTGAGGGGACACCTTATTGCTCTCTACAACTACCTGAAAGGGGGTTGTAGTGAGGTGGGTGCTGGTCTCTTCTGTCAGGTGGCTGGAGATAGGACAAGACAAAATGGCCTCAAGTTGCGGCAAGGGAGATTTAGGTTGGATATTAGGAAAAATTTTTTTACTGAGAGGGTTGTCAGACATTGGAATAGGCTGCCCAGGGAAGTGGTTGGGTCACCACCCTTGGAGGTATTCAAAAAGCACGTAGACAAGGTACTCCAGAACATGGTTTAGTGGGCACGGATGATGGTTGGACTTGATCTTGAAGGTCTTTTCCAACCTAAATGATTCTATCATTCTAACTCACCACCCCATTCATTAGCAGAAGCCAGAGTGCGCCTCTCCTGTCCACAACCCACACTACAAGCATCCTTAACAGGCTGCTGCCCAAGCAGAGAAACACTCAGACTAAAGCATTAACCAGACACAGGAAATGTGGTTCCAGGCCCTCTCTCCACTAAGGGCTTCCTGCACAACCTTGCACAGATTTCTAGGCTTTGCCTCCTGCCTTCCCTTCCAGTCTGGCTCAGCCCACACAGCACATGCCTTTTGAGTGAGAATTTGCTTTTCTTACATGCCTGGGCAAGCCCTAACAGAGAGGATGGCTGCACATCTGTGCTGGCCTTTGCCGGTCTCTCACCCTTCTGAGCTGGTTTGCAGCTCTGCAGGAAGAGGGCATAGTGCACAGTGGCTGCTGAGCACTATTTTGGTATTATGAGATACATACTTAGAACTCAACTGGGTGTCCAGCCAGCAGGCACAGGGATGGGATGGGCTTTGTATTTAATTTCTCAGCACATCCAGAAGTGCAGGTGTGGAAAAGCCAGTATTAGGTAACAAAAGTGAAATGCCAGTCTCTGGGAATGCTCTGCAAAACTGCCGTTCAAGTATCAAGTGAGCCTTGGCCCAGATCTCCCCTCACCCCTCAGCAGGACTGATGTGGCTGTCGAAAAGCATCAGCGGAAACCCCAGCACTGGCACAGCCGCACTGTCAGAGCTCCCCTAGTCCTGCAGATGCTGATCCTGCAGGACCAGACATGCTCAGCTGCCTCCATGTGAACTCCAGCAGGCTGGAAATCATAATTCACTCGCAAATCTAATCTTAATCCAAGTCGTTTGAAGTCATTCCTAATTTTACCCTGCGTTCTCCTTCACTCAGCAGTCTCTTCATTCAGTGCCATTAGCGTAACAGGAAAACAACCCGTGGCAGCTCTGACGTGCATTGTCAGAACGCGTGGCTCCAGGCTGAGGATGCGGAGAGCTGTTGCATTAAGGTCAGTAGCAGCAAAGGTTTTCATCTGTCATATTAACTTAAGAAATGTTTCATCCCCAATTGTTGTATCTTCACAGCACGTCCCAGAGCTGTAATAGGAAGGCTGGGAGGTCTGAAGTAGTATACCAGGAATAAAATGACTTGCACTAATGGACAAGTTACCCTTGCTTAAGGAAGTCAGCTTTCATAAAAACTGGCAACCTGGCCTTCGGATCTGCTATTTTCAGAACTTCATGCAAACTACAGCAGGGGAGAAAGCATCTCGCAGTTTAGATAACTGGCTGCCATTCTCCTCACCTCTGCCCTGCACAGGGTCATACCGGTGCTTTCGCCCCTTCAAGCTCATTGCTGAAAATGAGAATATCCACAAGATACTGAGCCAATGATAATTTTAGCATGATAATCAGCCTAGTGTTCATAACCTGAAACTCTGGATGCAAAGTAACAACAAAAAGTCAGGAGCCAAGACGGGAGCAGAGCAGGCACTCCCCAGCTCACCCTCATCCTTCCTAATCAAAGGACCACATATTTAGATACCTCACAAGTGCATGGCCTGAGTGAATGGATCTACATGGGCTACACAAGCAGTAATTTGACCCAAACTAAGCTCTGCAATGGAATCTAGAGACTCCTTTCTCTCCTGTACCCTATGGCACTCTTCCCGCTGCACTCACATGTCCTTTGAGGAAGCCTGCTGGAGCATCCTTCAGAGCACACCCACATCATTCTTAAGTCATGCTTATTAAGGATGCAATCAATATTTGCACATGGAGGTCTTTACCAGCTTGCACAAGCTACTTCCAGGGAAGAATTGCAGAGAGAAACCCTACTGAAAATGCCAGCAGGTTCAATTTCAATCCTGCCTTTTGTTCTCCATCTGTCCATATTGATCTTCACTGAAGGGCAAGTCCAAGGAACTAGAATCCAATAGACCTGTTGCTCTATTAAAAAACTCATCTGCCAGCTGCAATGACTTAAGTTATCTATTGCAAAGTATTTTGTCACCTACATGAGCTTCCTGGGAAATAGGCCTGCCAGAGAAATTGAACCACCTAATGCCACTGAAAGTAACCATGTCACAGACATTAGCCCTGAAGCAACTGCAGGAACATCCACTGCTCAGTGCTTCACAATGCAAATCCTGCCCAAATCTCCCCAAATCCTGTTGAAGTCCACAGAACTAAAGATGGGAACTGCGTGTTGCCACACAAAGAAAGGAGCAAAGACCAATGGCACCAGAGGAGCTCAAGGAACTACCACCAGCAAAAAGTTTCTTATACAACAATGCCTGAGTAGTCCTAGGCAGCATACCGCACCTCCTCTACACCCCTAAAGAAAACATAGTTGTGTTTGCCAGGCTAGGCTGGGTGGGAAGTCTACAGAGCCCAAGGCTGTTATCAGAAACACTGAAGGCTGGAGGACAGAGGAGTCAGGGCTGGGAGTGTTCCAGTGCCGTGGGAGACACCAGTCCTCCCTTGTCCCATGCTCTTGCCTGCCTGAAACACCAAAGCCATCACGGGTTGGATTTCTGCAGCATGAACTCACAAAAGAAACTCCTTCAACAGGCAATAAATGAATATGAGAATTTTTGCAGCAAGACTCGGAACCAGGTGAGTCTTTGAAGCTTTTTGCCTGCAGATATTGAAGAGGAAACTGTGAAAAGGGGAGCAGGTGCATGAATCAATTCTCATACACGGTTACAGGCAAAGCTGGTCTCACTAGGTGCATTCAGCTGCAAGCCTGGTGCATTTGGTTCACCAAAAGCCAAATAGAGACAAACCAAGCAGGTTTGCTGCTCTCCTCCACACCTTGGCAGGGCCTTAAAGCCTGGGACCTGAACACCAGTGGGACAGCACCAGGTCAGTTGCAATTAAGTAACCCATCTTTAGTTTGGAATAATTAGGCACTTAGGTTGGACCAGCACCTAGGAAAAGCTGAGATATGATTCAGCTTCTTGCAATTGTTAAAACCGTCCTCTAAACACAAACACACACCAAACACAAGAGAGCCAGCTCCCGGGAGAGCATGCACAAACCACTGTTGTTGCTGTTGAAATGAGCTGCAAAACAAGAAAGCGATGTATCAAGTTACAGCTAATACATTACACCGAGGTAAATTACAACCCATAGCATGTCTCCCTGAGTGTAGCCAGCTCCTTTAAGCAGTCCTTTATCCAAAGGTTTTCTTTTATACCGAGAGGTTTGCTTTTCAAAGAGATATTATCCCAGATTAAAAACACTAAAAGACAGCAAAAAAAACCACCAAAAAGCAGGTGATGATTAAGCAACAGACTCAGACAAAGTGTGCAGCTGCAAGATAACGTAACATCTCAGGGGCACATTGCTGCATCCCTCCAACAACCTAGGAAACATGTTATCACTCAGAAACACAACCTGCACACTAGCTTTGTAATTACACCCCTGCAAGAAACACAAACAAAAGCAGCCTCCAAAAAAGTCTTTATGAACTATAATGTGCAGCTCAAGGGACAAGGGGGGTTGAACTACAACTCCACAAGCTTCTTCCTTCAAGGAGGGATTCCCCCCCCATTACAATCATTGGTATCTTTTATCTATTTACAGCTTGGATATGAGTAGTCCAAATGACTGTGTTTATTAACTTTTAATCTGTCATTACATACTTTTATGTTGTGCAGTGGTGTTGTACATACCACATTACAACAAAGCTAAGAGCAAGAACCATCTAATGAGTCTTCAGAAGCAGTTTGTTCCAGTCTGAAAACTACAAAACACCCAAAAGTTTTCATCGTGTCTGTGTAACTAGGTAGTGGTCTACCTGAAGGGCAAATAACAGCCGGGGTGCGCAGGTTGTGCAGTTCTTACCTCTATCCCTGGGACTAATTTTAAAACTTGAAATTGACTTGGAAATCCCAGGCGTCTTTTAATATTTGGTTTGGGAACATGCTTTGTTCTTCAATTACCCATATAAGCTGTATTTCTTCTTCACATCTGTGTAAAGTGCTCCCTGACAAAACCTACACAGGAACCCCCCAGTGTGCAGCCCCGAGCCACAGACTTTCATGAGCCTTTAGCAACTTTCCCAGAAGCTGCTTCTGGTTATCCACCAGGGTACAACACAGCTACTGCTTTTGAGCCACTATTCTCTGAAGGTCAACCTTCTTTCACATGTATAAAATTGAGCCCCCAAAGGCTTTGCCTGGGCGACAGCAACAAGCCATACACCCATACAAATTGTCCCTCAGACACATGGCTGCTCACAAAGAAGCTAAAGTAGTAATGCCTTCTCTTGTTCAATCACAGCCACCAAAGTCACACCCACGCAACCCCATCCTCTGCTCAACACCAGCATTTGATCTTCCAGGATTCATCTCTAAATCTTAGAGCTCATAAGAAACTATTTTCCTGTAATTATTTTCCTGTAGAAGCCAAATCTATATATTACAACGACTTTGTTTGTAATATCCAAAGCATCAACTATATGATGTTGCTATTGCTGCTCACAATTATTTCCTACCATTAGTGGGAACTATATGACAATGTTATTGCCATTAATAATTCTTTGCTGTCATTGAAGCTCCTTGACAATGCAGAGAGTGAATGCATGGGTCCCAGAGATACGTTCTGGTTTGTTTCATTTCTTATACATGAGAAAACTAGATTATTACATGCTTGGGAGGAGCTCTGCATAAACATCTGCTGAGCTACCTCATTATCTTCCTTCAAATCCCTCCTTAAAGATCTTATTTGTCATGATGCCTACAAAGACTCAACAGCACAGTACTGACATTACTAACTAACTCTACCGGCTAATAGCATCACCTCATTCCCTACACTCACTCTCCTTGTATACTTCCATCACGAGATTTTGGAGGACAGAGCCACCTTGGTGTTCAGGTGTTGTACAACCCTCAGCATGACCCTGGCCGCTCACGATCCCGAAGCAATCAATGCATCCTCTTGGTGGGATGCAGAGCGCACGTTGCCTAGGTGGGCAAGCAGGTTTGGATTTTCCCACCTCCTGCACATGATCTACAAATTTGTCCCTCAATTTGGGTCATCTCCCTCCCTGGCTAGGTGGGTGCCATAAGGCCCTCTGACACAACCCAGGCAGCTTGGTTAGCCTGCAGAAACAGGAACAAAGAGGAAATCCCAGAGCTGGAAGTGCCTGAACATACTACAAGCTTTGGCTACCCATCTTACCACCCTGTCAACACCCTGTTGCCATCCAGCCCCATCACCAGACCCCAACAGCACCAGCCCAGCCCTCACAGCAAACCACCACAGAAGACCACAGAAGACGGTGCCTTGCAATCTCAGCAGCGGATAAAGAGATTTCAGTCTTTATCCTCACCGCCAGCTGCAGTCTCAGCTTATTGCGGGGGGAGCGATGCTTTGTGAAACGATTCTTTTCATTGTCCTGTGCCTTTCAATAATGTCTCCAGAGTACTTGACTCAGTATTAGCCTCAGTGCTGCATACTGAATGATGGGTGGAGGCTGTTTAGAAACATATTTCTTTGTGCATGGCAACGGGTAGAGAAGCTCAATAATTATTACCAATGGATTCTCTTTAAAAGAGTGTTCTTCTCTTCACCCCATTGATATGGTAAAATTTGGAAAAGCAGCATCTCATAGTACTGGGCAATGCTAAATACCACAGCGACAGATCACCTGCACTTTCTCTTCACTAGCCAAATAGTTTCAGCTCCAAAATCCCACAGCTTCGCTGGTGCACATCATCCGAGCTTTTGCAGTAGAGCTGCTGTGATTTCCATCAGCTGAGGAGCTGCCCTCCTGTTTCTTTTACTGGTAATTATAATTCATCAGCTTTCTATGGTGCTCATTACTGTGGTATTTGAGTGCCTATTTTTACAGGCTTGAATAGCTTGCTGTATACCATCTCATCTCATTGCAGACAGACGAGCAACCTCTCAGGCTCCCTCTGGAAATGAGCTCTCCACGTCCTGCACCCTCCCTGTTCTTCCCTTCTGATCACAGCATCCACAGCCCATGTCTATTATTTTTTAAAATAATATTAAAAGCACACAGTACAAATAAAGAAGGCAGTAGTCAAAATAACTTAACTATTTGCTGTTCTTCATGAAGATTTTAACTACCCTAATGACATTATCCAACCGTATATGAGGAAAAAAAAATGTTGGACGAATCTGAGTCTGAAAATGCTTCCACATGAAACCACCTCCTGCAGCTTTGCATTATCAAAAGCCAGAAGGGAAGGTACTGCAACAGTGAGTGAGAGCAGGTTGAACCAAACAACATGTGTGTAATGTGGGAAACCTAACATGCCCCTCCGTGTTTTGTGGTGGCCTGACTTGAGCAGGTCATGTGCGTTTGTTTCCTCTTCTTCCTCTTTACTTACACTTCTCATATCAAAATCATAATATAAGAGGAAAGAGAGCCTCTACAGAGTCCTAGCCTGGGACATATTTGTACAGATAGGGAAACTGAGGCACGCGCAGAGAAAACATCTCATTTAACACCGCTACAAGAGGCCAAAGCAGGTTAGCTCACTAGGCTCCAGGCTCTTGTCCCTCAACCCTGTGGTAAGTATTTAAAGGTGCATCTCTGCAACAACCAAAGTGGTGTTATTAGAAACAAGGTATATCTGAAACCAGAACTTCTGAATGCTACTGTGAAGAGAAAGTTAAGATGGCTTTCTGGTTTTCTTTGGCCTTCTAGCTTTCCACTACACTTTCAATCAATAATTATCTCAGATTTTAACTTTGGTTTGATCCTGTTCCTTTTTTGCTACAGGAGGTAGACAAAGCTAGTGTGCCAGCCAGCACACCCGCCACCTCACACCATGTGCCTCCTAGCAGTGTCACCGCTCCCAAAGAAGCATGACTTCTCCACGAGTTTTTAAGAAATTAAACACCCTCCTGGTGTTTTGGAGATCTGAGATCCCAGCACTGCTAACCTTCATCGCTGTTGTCATCCACAAGGATAATCTCCTTCAGCAGGTGAGCTGGCGTATGATTAACAGCACTGTGCACTGATCGCAGGATAACGGAGAGTGCTTCGTTCACAAAGATGAAGATGATGGAGATCTGGGGTAAGTCCTTGCTGTATTTCAGCTCTTTGCACCTGTAGCACGAAGGGCAGAGAGAGAGAGAGAGGGGGGTTAGCAGAGCACACAGTGCAGCACTTAGAGTCAGGCACACATTTAATATGCAGTGCAAGATGATGGCTGACATCTCACAGCTTTGCACAGCCACGTATTACAGCTGCCTGTGCCTTATTTCAGCAGTGCCGTCTAGGATGAGATTGCAGTGACAGAGAGTGTCCTCCAGGCTCAGAGAGCACCAATGGCAGGGTGCAAATCCAGAGTTCACTTAACTGAGGTTGTATTTGTGCGTCTGTGTATGTATGTCTGTGGGCATGTAGGAAAAAGCAGCCTCCAGAAGAGAGAAAATGGCTTTTACCATTTAACATAAAACTCCACATTGCTATTCTGTTTTAAGATTAATAGGTGCTCAGAAATTAGCTTTGATCTTAAACGCCACTTGTGAATTTTCTTCCCATTTGCTTTGGAACAAAATGAATACGAAATGACCCTTGGTTAAATAGTCTTAATAAATGTTTTAGCTCTCTCTGCAGATACTTCTGAATGCATTCCTGCCTCTGAAGTGCCCCAGCAGAGCATGGTGTCTTTGTACTTCACAGCCAGCATAGGTTAAAAACAAAACTTGTGATCATCTGTCTGAGTTTCAGGAGTAATTGCTTAAGTCGAGCTGGTTTTGTGGCTGGGTAGCTGCTTAGACACGTGTCTGTGCATCAGAGCGGGACAGAAGTGGAAGGAGCTCCCGGGTCACCTACCAGCCAGCTCCATCCCTGGCAAGCAGCAGGTTCATGTTACATCAATACACCAGACCTCAAGACCAAGGACACCCATGGAGCAGAGCTCTGGTAGCTGTAAGTGGAAGAGGTCTTCCACAGCTCTCCAGGGAGCACAGATCATTCCCAATGAGATACAGATGATGTTTTAAGGCCACACTTTATCCTAACCAGAAACCTAATCTTAATAAAAGTACTTGCAGAAAGCAAACAGGTGATCTTTAACTACTTCAAACAATTTCACCAAACTCTCCGGCTTTCCCTACAATAAATATGTGCGAGTGAAGAAGAAAACGAGCCTCCCTGCTCCCTCTCCGCATTCATGACAGATTAGACATGCAACATTAGCAGTGTTCGCAGAATTACAATGAGCGTTTACCAAGTAAATCCTGCCCAGATAAGCAAAGAAAGACCTAAAGCAGAAACGACATCCCAGTGTGGCTTCAAGCTCATTGACTCCCCAACAATGACTCTGTACTTAATTGTACTGGGTGTTTCTTAGGCAACAGCAGGCATTCTTCAGACTCCAAAATGAGACTTGGGAGACAAAGATTTTCACAGAAACACAGTTCTTTATGAATCTTCTTTAGTTAAACAAGTATGCTGGATAAAAACAAGGTTGTATTTCTTGATTTAACTATTGCCTACCCGAGAGCAAGCCAAGCTCTCTACAAAAAGGAACATAGCAAATGCTGAAAAAGGTCTTCCAAAGGGAAGATCTCTCTTTAAAATGAACGAACAGTCATGCTGGGGTAAAGTGACAATTGACCCTGCGATCCTGCCACAAGAGTCAAACTAAACTGACTCCGAGATTAAAAATCTGCTTTTGATATATGTCGATACCTGCCAAGCTGAAGAGAAGGTGGGCACAGGAGCCAGAGTATTTCCTTTTAATCACTGCACACCTCCGGGCAGCCTTCCCCCAGGGCACGCTTCGGGGAGATAAAGAGCTCAGTTTGTGATCAAAGAGGTTTGGAGGAAAATCCAAACCAAGCCCTTTGAGGTTCATCTCCTGCTCATTTGCATTCACCCTGCACCACTCTTATCACAGTTCTCCTTCCCCGATTGCTTTGCCACGGACAGGCGAACAAAGATACAGCGAGAGGAGATAAGTCCGGGGAAGGAATGGGCATGTGAAATACCCGCATTGTTCATATGCACAAAGCTGCAATTCTCCAAAGGCAGGCGGGGGGGAGGCAAAGGCTTTGCATAAACACTGTGCTCGCCGGTGGCTTTGGTTGCAACCACTGAGTGGGGAAGGCAGCAATTTAAAACCAAATTAACATCAAGTTTGTCAGTCTTCCTCACACAGGCTCTCTTCAGTTGCTGGTGTAAAAAGCAGGTGGGTCGAGCAATGCTCTCTGCCCACAGCCACCTGCTATTCATGCATGCTGCAGGGAAACACCCGGGGCTTCTGGGCACTCCTTGGGCCAGGGAGGGGAGGAAAAAAAAAAAAAAGAAAAAAAAAAAGGAAAAAAAAAAACCCAAAAAAAACCCTTGTGCTCAAACATAATTAGAAGGGCCAGTGAAGAACTTGCTAAAACCAGCAGGAGTAACGAGTACGTGAGATGGGAAGTGGTGGGGTTTTGGTTGGTTCGTGGTTTGTTGGGGTTTTTTCTTCTAAGCTTTTTAAATAGAAAAGGGACTGATCTGGACTGTGTGGTTCAGCCTTATCGTTCAGACCATTTACAGGCAGAGGCACAGAGGTCTGACTGTTATACTCCTAGAAACATTTGAGGCAGCAGTTTAGGGGAGGATTTACTGTCTTGCAGTAGGTCAGCAGGTCAGGACCCTGCTGGCTCCTGCCGGCAGCGGGCAGGTGAGGCTGGTGGGCTGCCCATCGCTCCAACTTACAGCTCTAACCTCCTTCTCCACACACCCCCTGCCCAATACCCTAAAGCATAACACCTTTTCAACCCTGAGGGGCTGCGTTTTCTGCATAAGGTGGGAAGATACGCGATACGAAATTTCTCCTGTCTTCAGTGTTTCAAGCACAACCGAGAGGAATGGCACAGAAAAGCCAGCACCAACCCCATGTCCCAGCAGGAGGAATGACAAGGGGTTCAGGGACTAGACCCAAGCAGTGCACAGGCTATCAAACCACGCCTGAGACACATCTTCCCCCTCTGCCCAGAGTTATCACCATCAGGCAAGAAAGCATTTGGCTGCTTGCCAGACAGTACCTTCAAAATTCAGATCCCAGGCCAAAATACCTCTAAATTCAGGATTCAAGTCCTACTAATTATCCAAAAGGGGGTGCACAGGGCCAGAACCAGATTCTAGCACAGCTGTAGTCGTCAGCCCAGACCATGGGCTGGTCTCTTCAGGGATTAGCAATTAATGAGATAAATGTGATATTCAAGAAAGTTCTCAGGGAAGCTCAAGGCTAAGCAGCACATGGGAGACAAGAAGCTCTAGGAATAAACCTGTTATTCTGAGATTTTTGCCAAGCTTTTCTAGAACCTGAATTAACACCAAAGCAAATCCATTTCTTACGTAGGCTGGAAAACCTTCGCAGCTCCTCACATCTTCTAGGAGGAGACTCTCAGGTTTTATTTCTAACGCTCAGCTCACACTGTATCTGGTCTGCCCACAAGCAAGTCTCTGTCCAGTAAGTTGGATTTCCAAGGGAACACTCCATCCATTTGAAAACTTTTAAATTTAAATGAAATGCAATGGAGAGACCACGACAATACATTCCTGTTGGTGTCAGTGATGAGTTACACATAGGGTTAAAGACCAGCACCTCATTTTCAACCTAAATTTGTCCACTTTTAGTTTTCCATCATTACCAAAAAGCCATTTTGGTAACTTTTTCCCCCATGTATCAGGTGCTCATCAGCCAAGTACACATCTGCACACAGACACAAGGCAGAGCTGCACAGCAGAGGCACTGTGCCAGTTCACAAAAGGGCAATACCTGGTCTTCTACATCTGAAAACACTTCTGACTGGAGAAAACTGAAGCACGCTGCAGTTGATCCCTCACAACCTCCTCTTTGCTAGATGAGAAATACTCGACTGGTACAGCACAGAACACTAGTTACTTGCCAACACCCGTAAACTAATTAGTGCAGGTTACACAGTGACATTTTCCCCACTAAATCCTGCTCTCTTCAGTTAAAGGTAGGCTGGCACCTGCTTGCAGGATTTATATCAAAATATTGTGAATCAATAGCAAAAAGAAACAGATCCCTTGTAGTTTTGTCTCTCATTTAGATCAATGGGATATCAGAGTAAGAGGCATTTTATGTCCCATTAAATCATGCTACTACATCCTATTAAACCATGCTCACAAAACTCTCTAAGTTTTGAGAGGCTGAAAACCTCCTAATGTATGGCATTGGGTTTAATTTAAGGACCTCACTGAGCTCTCATTGAGAAGTGTCACTTGTCCTTAAACAGGGGAAAAAGGGGGTTTACTCCATCCTTGGTCCAAGGCTCAGACACATCTTTTTTTCACTCCAGAAACAGATTGACAGACCGACAACAGACACCAGACCCAGCATAAACCTTTGCCTGGCACGTCCATGGACCAACTCCCAGTGTCCTCCCCACCCGCCCCGCAAAGGAACCAGGGAGGCGGACGGACACAGAGGCCACGGCACTACTGGACTGTGGACGCTGACACCTTTCTCGGGTCCAAGATCTTTATTCTACATGAAGCCCAACTTGCTCAGGAGAACATGCAAAAAACCACATGAAATAAAATGTATTTACGGAGGACATTTTTTACTGCAAATTCTCTGCAGTTACTGCTTTATGTAAGAAGCCATTCAGAAACAAATGAAGGATGAGAAGGGGAGAGGGGGGAAGGGGAAATATGGTTGAGTTTATGCCGAACAGCTTGGCATACATCAGGTCATATTAATCAAGTCAGCCAATTTCAAGACACACACACAAAAAAACACCCAAGTTTTGCTACTACGTATGTTTGTCTGCTGCAGGAGTCTGCCTTTGAATCCTCTGATCATTTGTTTTATGCTCACCACACAGCTGTAAATCTACTCTTCAGTGCAGCAAGTGAGATTAGGATGTTTATTGGCTGTCTCAGTAACAGAAAAGGGATATCATATCATTTACTGCTTCATGATCCCATAGCAGAAAAATAACCTGGAATCACAGCAAGCACTCCTAGAACACAAAGAGGCCACAAAATGGCAAGTAACATTTACAGAACACTTCTTCCTGCTCAGTGCTTTAACATGAGCCACTCTATTACTCGATTAATACATATCAACTGTCTTCTGGGGCACAAAGCCATTTCCATCAACCACCTAGAATCACACTGTCCAGTATCAAGCAACTGAGAGCCGAACTCAGACAGTTTCTACACCTTCGCTACCCCCATATACAAGCCATTTATCAGCACTAATCAGTGCAGCTTATGAACAGCCTGGAACATGGACTGTTCCAGGACAAAACAGGCACCCACTTGTCTGATCCTACAGCTACAGATCAAACCGTGCTTGCACAGAGCCGATGATGGACTTTTATGCTCATGGTGTGACTTGACAAACTGTGTACAGTGCATCTTCTCCTACAGATGACAGGTACTGTCCGGTAGCACCTTTCACCACAAAAAAACCAAAAACCAAACAAAGAAAAAAACCCAAAACCAAACCCAAAACCCACCAATTTAATGAAAGAGACAATAATGCATTATATTCTTTCAAAGTCCATAACCTGGGACAACAGGATCATTATCTTATACTCCGGAAAAAGTAAGCAACAGCATTCAGATATTAGTCCAGAGAGGAGCTGGACAGACAGACCTGCAGCTTGCTTTTCTCCCCAGATCACAAAGTAGAAATACTGCTAATACTGTGAGATCAAGTAATCGCTAACCCCAGATGCTGCATTAAAGATTATACTCATCACCGGCTCTAGAAATCATCTTCTACCTTCTGCGATGTGCCTCACTCAGGCCATCCACTCCTGACAGCACACGCATCTATTTTGCACAGAACCTCAAATCTTCAAGACTGTCACCTTCTTCCTTATTTGTGCCTTTTGGACTGCCTCTTTTCCCCCCAGTTCCAACAAAAATATGCCTACCAAAGTTGTAAGTGGAGATTAAATACCATTAAGCAGAAAGTACAGCTGTCCCTTCTTCCAGTGAGGAGGCAGAACTCCATAAATTTGAAAAGCCTGCTTTGGTCAGATGTACCCTGGTTTTCAAATACATCCAATATTTTAAAGGCAATACTTGGATCTAGATTAAAAACCAGGCTTCAACAGGCTATCTGAACATGAACCATCAGTAACCTGATTTTCCTAATGATCTATTTCTAATAAATCATTCCTAATGCCAATTCCCCAGCCTGAAGCCCTTTGGAGCCATCTCTGCAACTGAGGGATGGGGGTGCAACAACACACAGAGGCTGTCTGTCAAGGTCCAGAGAGAGACAAACTGAGATGAGTATCAGGTGGTAAAGAGGTATTAGAAAAACACTGCTGAAGGAAAAATATCTGCTGCTGCAGACTCAGACCACTGACGTTGTTTTTAAGTAACAGTTTTAAAAAGGTAGAGAAAAATCTAACCTCACACCCGCTGTGCCTTAAAACACTCGGGTGAAACAGTCTCACCATCTGTTCTGAGATATATTTTTGCATTGTATGGAACCAAAGAGACACAACGTTTTGCCACGAGCCGTTTTCCTCCAGGCTGATGCCACCTCAACACTACCCAAGGCACAATTTGGAGCATAAGCAGAGGTTCTCCTTGCAGATTTGGCCATTTGCCCTTCGGTCTGCAGATGAATGCCCCAAATCTGATCACCGCAGCCCCACCAGCACAAACCCTTCTGCAAAGGTCATTTCCAACTCTGCACTCAACTCAGTTCCTTACCGTCTGGGATGCCAGCAAAATGGCAAGTGAAGGCAAACAGAAAGTTCAAGAAATGCCAATGAAAAACCAAACCTTCTCATAAAAGGAAGCACTCAAACATGCCCTACAGCACAAGGGAAGCAGCAACATGTAGGGGTCCTGGGCAAGACCACAGTGCCTAAGCCAGAGAGCAGAAGCCACATCAGAGCCTGGGGAGAGGACAATCATCTTCCCCCAAGCTACATTTTTATTTCTAAATATACATCTAACCAGCAACTGAAGAACAACAAAGATTGAGGGAAAGCCAAAGGCAGTGCAGTTATATCTGTGTGGGGTCTTACAATATAGTAAGAGGAAGGATACTCCTCCCCCAGCCCCTCATCACTTGCCTGCCCCTTGGTTTAAAGCCCTTCCCAAATAAGCTGTAGCTGAGGTCCCCAATCTGACACAATCCTGCCAGCCTGACAGGCATGCGATGCTCTGGTAGGAGCAAATCTGGCATCGTGGCTCCAGCACAGACCAGCAGCAAGGCAGGTCAGCTGCTCACCTTGGCAGTAAAACCTTCCTCAGTCAGCAGCAAAAGGAGAGGTCCCGAGGGGCTCCTCAGAAACCACCGCCAGCTGCAAAAGCAGATCTCACGCTCCTCTCCCAGACGTGGACACAGAGCAGGACTTAGTTCTGACCTCCAAGCTTGGGCAGCTTGCTATGGGCAACAGCATCAGCACTCCCTTTATTCAACTGCTCCAGGCTGATAATGCTGTTTTCAGGATAAATATATGCAAGTGCAGAAAGGCAGAGAAGGCAAATCAGCCACTGCAGGCCAGGCTCAGGTACCATCATTGCGAACAGCAGAGGAAAATACCTTCTGAGCCAGTGTCACAGTAACAGCAGAGCTCGTCCTAGCAGGCAGACACAGGCAGAGTCCAGAGAGTTACTCTGCAACTTGTTCACCTCAATGTAGCACATATCCCTGCCCCATACCACCACCTCAGAGACAGCCAGCAGAGCACACAGGTACCTTGTCCACACATGCAACGTCCTTGACTGGAAAGAAAGCATCTCTGTTTAGTGCTCCACAAAGCACAGGAGAATTTTACCGACTCCTTACATTCAATAACCAAGAAGAGCTAGCAAAACTTCCTATATGCTGTGGACAGCAGGAAAGGGCCCTAGCATGCTGAAAATCCCCAAAACACAAAGTCCCACCCTATAGAACAGCACTAGATAAGACCAACTCCTACTCATTCTGAACATCAGTGCAAGGTAACTGTTGTTATAAGAAAGTAGCACATGCTGTTTGGAGACTTAAATGTGGTGCAGGCTTTAAGCTTCCCACTTCCACCAGTGCAGGAACGGTCACTACTTGACAGCTGAAGAGGTGATGAAGAATAACACACACAACTGCCCAAAAGTGAATTACTGGCAGACCAGGAACTTAGAAGTCTACTGTAAAACCTTGATATCACCTTCGAGTAAGGTCGTCTTACTTTCTCTCTGCTGATGTTCAGCCCTCCCTGGCCTACCCATTGCTTTGTGTCCTTCCACCAGCATGAAGCCACTAAGATTCCCCATCCCTGTAACCCAATATACGAAGGACACTATGTATAGCGTCCATGTTATAAGCAGGATGGCCAGGCTCTACTCTGCTTTGGATGGATGTCAAGTATGAAAAATACACACAGGAGAAAAGGTCAACAAAATAACAGTAGGCTGCTTTTGTCCAGCCATTGGAACTATTTAATTGATCTGATTAATGTCTGGCACAGGTAAGGATTAGGCAGCATCAGATGAGATAATCTTTGGAAGCATACAGCAATGTGTTACGCTTTTAAGTTAGGGAACACATTCACGGCCACATGCAGGTATTGGACCTGCTGCTTCTGCTGCCACATGGCAGAGTCTCAGGAGCAGAAGCCCTCTGTGCTAGCCTTGACGGGCACTCAGGCTGATTGATGACCAGTGTATCTATTTAATAGCTACATCATCATTAGTTTTGACACTACACCATTACTCATCCTTGCAGAAATGCCCTTTAGGGCTGTTCAAGACACAATTCACCCACACTGCATGAAGGCGACATCCCTTCTACATGTCCTTTTGAAATGCCAACAGCAGGAACCGCCATGAAGAAGGTTGAACACCCATGGTCTGCAGAATGCCCCAAGCCTTTAGGGCTCTATGTTGCTCCCACATCCTATGAAGCTACTCCTGTAGCTACTAAGGCAGGTCCTACTGGACCCCTCTCCATCTTTTTTGTGTGATCAGACATAATAAACACTCATGAACCGGGCAGAGAGAAATAGATAGGAAAATCTGTGCCAGTTGTACAGTGGCAAAAAATGGATGGGGGAACCCAGATCCTACGTGCCTGTGGAAGAAGACAGGGCAGACAAAGAATTTGGTGGTTCTGATTACGGAGATCACACTTCTTCATAAAAGAAGATCCTGATGATGGGTTTTCAAAGATTTCCTTCTCTCCTACATACTCCAGTGGCTAGATTTCCCCACACACACACTTTTTATTTTTAATTCTGAGCACCCAGTAGTTCCCCAATCTGGCTCCTGACATATAGTTATTAATCATTTCTTTGCTGGCCACCACACAAAATAAATCCAGCTAACGTGCTTATCAGGAGCTTATCCCTTCCTGACGTTTCATTCTTGACTAAGGCTTGAGGGTTTGAATATTTAAGTAGGCAAATATTCTTTCGATTAGTAGAATAAATGATTCTTGTTACTTACTGTCCTTAAAAACACTGTTAGCATCATGAAAGTGCTCAACTATGTTGGCACCTCTTTTACAGGATTTTGTAGATTTTCCTACAAAACATGGTTCGGCAGCAGACAGAGAGTTCAACTTAATAAACTTAGACATTTTTAAATGCCTTTCCTACAGTGATATATGGAACTGCAACATTACAGCTAAGGGCGCGTAAGAGACCTTAGAATTTGGTTAGAATTTCTGCACATTAAGTGGAATTCTCCCCAAAATTACTATCATACAGATTACTGTTTCACTAAGCTCTTATAAAGGCAAGGTACAGCAAACATTATCTTGCAACTAAAAGAATTATCAGTATACCTCTCAGTGCCTAGGAAGCTCTGACCCTTTAGGTCCAAAAACTGCACTTTCAGAGCACACCCCAAATACAACGTACCAACAATTTTACCCCATTACAGAGACACAGCATCAGGACTCTCTTGGTGGAGCAGGGTCCCAAGAGCAGGTTAACACACAGTGTGGTTTATAATCCCACAGCCAGCCTATTGGGTGCCTATTACCAGGTACGTACATTTCAGGATAGCGCAAGTAATGATGTCCACTGTATCTATTTCTTGCATCGAGCTGCCCGGCTCCTTGGCTGCTCCTCCTCAGTCCCACTGTGACAAAATACATCATGACAAGGTAAGGCTAGACACAGCCCACTGCCTTTGCCCTGCATGACCATGTTGTAAGGAGGTGGACATGCCTCCCTCAGGGCCACACTTGGACATATCTGGACATCATGGACATCCACAGCAGAGCTGGGGACTCTCAGTTTGTCAAGAGTCTTCAGAAAGAGGCTGCTCTCCCCTTAACTAAGGCATCAATGATTTAAGGACCACATGATGTTGTTCAAAGTTAACATTACCATTGCTCCAAATGAAGGAATGCAGAAATTAAGTGGTCAACCCCAAGGTGGCAGGAGGTCAATGGGCTCAGGGACAAAACCCACAGGTCCTGCTGCAATGGCTCTACAAGAATGTTAGTCCATCTGTCATTCCAGGCAAAGTACATCTGACAGGGAGAAAATTTAGGAGCATTTTTTTGTCTGTTTGTTTTAAAACGGTCCCCTCCAAACAGAACTGAACACTGAATAATGTTGAAATAGGCATGGACCAAATGAACAGGCTTTGAAAATGGCTGTCTATAGCATTTTACAAAGACGGGCATCATCGCATCAAAGGGAGAAGCACCCTGACCTCCTATGCAGTGCAGATCCTGAGCTATCAGGCTGCGATGCAAGGTCTGCTCTCGACTTCATCACCAAACTGCTGAGCAGACCCTGTGTCTCCACTGAGGAAGGACTGGCACCGTGCCAGCCAGTGCCATCAAGCAGAGGAACACTGACTCTGCTACACAGGGGCAACCAAATCCTCAACAATTACAAGCTTGTAAGTGCTCAGAGATCATGGGATGAAAGGCAGTAATGTAAAATTGTAAATTAACAGCGTGTGTTTTGACATCCTCTATTAGAGGCGTCTACTGCTCATGTAGCCAATCATGTAGACACAATACTGGATGTGGCTAATTAAGAGACTTCTAGTCTAAGGAAGAAGTCAAAGCTCCCTTCAAGGTCAATGAAGAGTCACTGACACTGCCAAAGGACAATTTATTCAACCCTTCTATCCGAGGTATAAGTATATTGCTATCTGGTATAACAGACTGATGCAACTATCTTTCTGAATAGGTGGAAAAGCCTTTTTTCTCCCTTGAACACAGGCAGACCTAGACTGAACTTTCAGATGGACATGTCCAGTGAAGTGAGCCCTTAACCCTCCCAGGGTGAGCCTCCCAGGCCAGTGACTTCAGGGTGGCAAACACACCAGCAAGCTTTACCAACAAGTTCACAGCTCTACTCAGGTAGGTTGGTATAAAACTGTCACTGCTGTAAGCCTTACCTGCCAAATATAAAATGAAATCCTTGATATATAGCCTTACTGCAGGAGCGTCTTACTAGAATAGATCTCACGGGAACTCAAGATTTTGACATCCCTGGTACATACTTAGAGCAATGAATAAGAAAAGTGGCCAGCACCTGTGCTACCTGGAACACAGGGTGGAACGATGCCACTGCTGGAACAGCTAGTATAAAAATGATGAACTTAAAAGGCACAAAGGGTTTTTAGAGATAGCTCTTCTTCTTTGTAATAACAGATCCACTCCGATGATGGGTTTATGAACTGGGAAGATGAAGAGCTTTTTAAGCCTTTTCTGTTATATACAGAAATCACTGTGTAAGTTTACTTAACCGCTGCCAGAATTACATCAGCCTCAGCAGAGGGGTGTCGCTCAGCCCTGCCTGGCAAATTTCTGCATGGTGCAAGTCACACAAGGAGAGCTCTACAACCCAAGCATCACGGAGCCGGCACCACCGCAACCCACCCATACATCCACATGGCGCAGGCTGCTCACCGAGGTCATGATAACACACCATTTGGCAAGAGATACGTACTGCTTCATTCGGGGGAAAAGAACAAACAAACAAACAAAAACACCAAGTCACAAACAATATTAAAAGAGTCAAAAAATAGAGGATGGGTCTGCTTTTGATTTGCATTTCTACTCGTATTCTAATTTCAGGTACTAGTTAACTGAATGCAATTAACTGGCTATAAATATTGGTGCCCCCTTAATGATAGGGGACATTAAGCATGGAGAAGTTAAGAAACTTGAAGACCACACAGGCAGGTAGTGATAGAGTTCAAAAGCAATGACTGGACACACTGTCCTGTACTCTAGTTTTTCATGCAAGGTTTTTTTTTTTCTAATGCAAAAAACACGAAAGGCCGACTCCAATATGCCAGAAGCATTCATTCCAATATTCCAGAGGTTTCCATTTATTCCCCAGATGAAGATCCACAGCACCACTGCTATTCTATGGTTAAATTTGCCCCTGTATGGCTTTTCTACTGTTACGGGTTGCATTCTCCACCTCTGCCAAAACAAAATACAAGAGAGACAAAACCAGGAGACAAAGCTAACCAACTCGGAGCCTGAGCATACAAGGAGAAAGGTCATTCCAGTTTACCCCAGTGCAAAACAGTAACATCATTTACATGTCTACTCAGTAGTTTAGGGAGGGATCCAACCCAATACAGCCAGTCATACAAGAGCTGAATTGCTACAGGGTTAAGAATAAAAAAAACTGTACTGAAATTTTCAGTGATGAGGTGGCGATGACCCGAGAGTTGGGTATCAGACCTTTTTTGCTATGCCTATTCAATGCCTGACTTTATCTGCAGAGATCCAAATGACAACAGAAACACAGCTACCTATAGCATAGACACTTTAGAAAGTCTTTTACTATTACTTAAGACCAGAGAACATGATTTAAGGCTATAGATTTTTTTTCTGCCGCAACAGAGACACTAACAGGAGTATCTAAAGCCTGACACATTATCTCAGCTCCTTTCTCACCCTGCCACCACCACCAGCCCCCAAAGGAGAAAGATGTATACTGCAACTTCAGGTTGTAAATACAGACTGCCTTATTAGATGGATTTTTAGGCAGCAGTGGCCATGATGTACTTGATGTAAGCAGACAAAAACACAAACAGCAAACATGTATGGAAATACATATAGTGGCACATGGTCTACATCTTCCCAATACATACTTGTCATACACACCAGAGGTTTGGATGTATGCCTGAAAACCACACAGCAGCAAAATTCAGGAGCCTTCTTCCCTCTCCCCGTCTTATGAATGCCATCTGACTTTTACCCGCTTCTCACAAGACCTAACACAGAACTGCACAGAAAATCTTCTCCCACCTCCACAGCCAAACTTAACACAGTAATACACATCCAAGATTTGGCTTTGCTCTTCCACCCACAGCCAGCAGCTATTCACAGATCCCCTCCTGGCCCAGCGCACGCTCTGCTTTGCCACAGAAAACCAATACGTACTTTGCATTGATGCAGCTGAAAACCTGGGAGGTGAGTTCTTATATATCAATGGTGCACTGATTGGATTGAATGATTTACTCATTACTGGGCTGCAAAGGACTGTGGCTGAAATACAATATATTATAAATCATGTTACAATCTTCTGCTGTCTACACACATAGCATGTGCGCACACACACAGGCAGGTTCAAGCTTGCTCAAGTTTCCTCAATCCAGTCACACGCACTGCTTCTCAGCTGTTACTTACATATCTGTACTGCTTTTTGTCTTTAAATCTCAGTAGGAAAGGAAAAACCTTGCATATCCTTCTGAACTGGTGACAAGTAATTCTACAAACTAAAGCTATTGATTTCAAACAAGCTTCATTCATGTTCTACGCACAAAAATAAAGCTTCACCAGGAAATGAATTGATCTTCATTTGGCTTTTGTAAAGATTATGAACAAGCTTAAGAGAAAGCAAGTGTTCAGACTGCTATTCATATTGCCACTTCCTAATCATGCTCCATTCATTGACTGCTTATTTTAGTCTGTATTTTGCTGATTCAGTTGCTCATGTCTTCTTGCAAAAGGGATTATCAATATTAAATCAATTGTGTCTACCCTATGACGTAAACGGAAAAGCAAACCATTTTCTATTATCCAAGCATCTTAAAAGACCTAATGCTGTCTGGTACACTTTGGCGTTTATAGATTCAGAACACTAGATTCTCATAAACTATTTCTGATCACTAAAGCTCTAAAACTCCCCACATTTCCCTACAAAATTTGTTTTTTAAAGCACCTACCTTATTTCCATTAAGTATTTTTCAGAAGTGTTATGCTTTATATTTTAGAATTAGAGTATCAAAAATATAGATTACAATTTAAATATTTAGGGATATATGGGCATTTCTAAATGCACATTACTTACTCAGCAAGTTCTAACAAGAAGTGATCTACTAAGTTGTAAAAACAAAATGTGCAGAACAGGATTTATTTTTGTGAGGGGCTCTTGTAATAAAGTTATTAGGTTCAGACAGATCTAAAGGACATAAAAGCCAGAGCAATTACGAGTGGCACATCCACTTACCCATCTCTCCCCATGCACACAAGCTACTTCACACATGAAGAAAAAGAGTCATTGGGACATCCTCGGTGTAGGACCTCCAAGCCACTGACTGCAGGAAAAGCTCACCCACTGCCCCGGTCACCCCATCCCAGCGAGCTGCACATGTTCAGATCGGCAGCTCAAGGCAGCAACCCACCGGCCAAGCGAGCCAACACACGCAGACTGCCGTGGATGCTGGAAAACTAAATAAATGACTTCAGGACCGATGTTGTCAGACACCAGTGTTTGACTCATACCTCTGCCTGGTTTGGCTGTGAATATGCAACCTATTTAAAAGCTCCCGTGGCAATAGAAAAGCTCTCTGCAATACATGGAAGCAAATCGGTAGCACAAACACACAAGCTTTGATTCCTTTGGAAGCCAACTTAAAAGAAGTGTATCCAAAGCTTAATTTGGTTCATTTATTTTCCTAAGTATAGTTTAGTAGAAGTATTTATGATAACACAGGTATTTTTCAGCACCAGAATTCAGAAGAGCACAAAAGCAAGTTCTTAAATTATACTAATCCCATCCTCTGCTAAAGCGTGCATTTAATACTTAGGTTTACATTAGCAAATGTTTTATAGCACACTTCACAGACAGAAGTCTTCCCTGAAGCATCATGTTCCAAACTTACAAGAATAAGGAATAATTTTGTAGTCAGGAAAATCGACAATTAGTGGAATCTATTGCATAAAAAAAATTAGGTACCATATATATAAATCCATGGTCACAGTGTTTCAAGATTACACTATGCAGCATAACGATAGTAAGAGAATCTCATAACAGCCACTAAATAAACTCTAGAGTTACTTCCCCAAAAGCACTTTCTTACTGACTGAGTTTAAAGAAGGTATTGGGACTTCTAAGCACCAAAGGCTTTTGACACACTTCTGACTCCATACGGAGCACACATAGTTGTCAGACAAAGTACACCTCAATGACCTTTACTTCAAAAGAAAAAAAAGAAAAAGAAAGTTATCCTACGTCCCTATCTAAATCCAGAATACAAATAAAAAAATAAACCCCTAAACTTTTCAGTAGGAAGTCAGATACTTTCAGTTCTAAGGTGATTTTTCATAGCTCTCACTGGAGCCAACCCTATCTGCCTGCATGTGCGTGCAAGGCACCACACTGCTCTGTGCCATGGAGCTGGCTCCCTCTAAGAGGTCACAGTAGTAGGCATAAAAAATAACCAGCAAATACCAAGCGCAGCTAGAAAAGTGTGTCTTCAGAGACTTTACTTGCCCATTTTTCAAAAAAAAAAAAAAAAAAAAAGAATTACTGGAAGTCCAGTAACAATCTCTCCAATACATGCATATTGGTATGCACTGAGGAATAAAGATCAATACTAGAATTTATGCAATAGCACCCTGGTTTGTATTAGTCCTGGAAAAGCAATGCAGCGATAAAGCAGCTTTTTCCTCTTGTGCATATCATCCAAAAGTCACCAAAAGTTGCAGCACTGTCCCTGGAGAGGCAGGTGGTGCACTCAGCTTCGGCACCAGGCAGTGCCTGCACACACAACACAGCAGTGGCAGCTCTTCAGATCACCAGTACCTTGATGATGCCGGAGAAAGAAAAACAAAATTGTCTCAGGTTTGAAGCTGGGCTTACAAGTATCTTCCTATCCCCACAATCTTCAGAGAAGAGAGGGGACAGATTTGGCACAACCTCAAGCATTCCTTTGGAGAGCACCAGGAACTTGTGCAGCCTGGCAGAATAAAAATGCCTAAAGCTACACAGAGATCGGACAGATTGGGCAGGATGACATGCATGGACAGAAAAAATCTGGCAACCTGTCTCTGAGTTGCAAAACTGATCTAGTTTTGGTGAGCCTTGTTCTGAGGCACATTTCCTTTATGCCAGAGCTTTGACACAGATACTCACTGCTTGGTTTCTTTACTTGCTCTCCCAGAAAATTTTCATGTAGCATCTTTCCAAGTACTGGAAAACACTACTTTTCCTTTTTTTATGGCTGAAGCCATAAAAAGCCAAGGGCAAGAGTGTTCTTCACACAATGCCGGATCAGACCCACAACTATCTAGTAGGAGAGAAGATACACAACTAGTTCTGACTTCTCCCTAGACGTAAGAGTATCTTTTAATACACTCCCACATGCTGTTCAAAGAGAATTTAACATCTGAAACAGTCATGGTTTTTTTTCCTTCTTACACTGTCTTGATTCCTCGCTAGTTTTTCCTTCCATTATTTGATGAAGAAAAATCACTACGTCTTGCCTCTCTCTTCCTTGCTATTGCTTGTACATAGGATTGCAAAAAAAAAACCACCAAAACAAAAAACAACAAAACAAAAACCTCTTTGTGAAAGGTATAATAACTTATTGTACACGCAACAGAGAAAGAGCTCTTTTGACCTTCTTTGTTTGTAATAAACAGCAATGACTACAAATAAACAGTCATGAAACACTATTTCCCAGCAAGTATCACCAGCATAATTCAAGTAGTTTGTTTTTGTCTTCCTAAGCGCTGTCCTTCTCCTCAGACTCATTTCCTCAAGCCTGGCTAAACACCCTACGGCAGGACATGACTAAGGAACTGGTATAATATCACAAATGTGCAACTCCAGGAACATTCCAGCTACTAAAAACTTGAGGAAACCACCAATAAAGAGATCTCTCACTTGCTCCAGTAATATTTGCAGATCTCAGCCATGTCTACCAAAAAGAATATGCTCGTTTGGGCAGGGGCGAAAGGCAAAAAGCATTTTGCTTCAAGCAAAGCTTGAAGGAGGTTGGATGCCTTCTGCTTTGGGGAAGAAATGAGATGCTAAGACAGATGTGATGCCAGATGTATGAAGCACAAACCAGGGCAGTCTCCTGACCAAGTCGTGATATGTGCTGAGAAAGTACCTCATTTCAGTATCTTGGTACAAGAGAAAACGGAGACAAAGGCACCTGCAAAGCCAGGTCTTTTTAGTTATTTCCACAGTGGAAGAGATTTGCTCTTCTTCACAAGAAAATAAATATGACGGCACATGAAACTTTCCTGAGCCCCATCAGAGCCAACCACAGGGCACAGGTTGAGCCTTGCAGCACAAAACATAGCCAGTCTTGCAGTCTGCAGAGGAAGCCTCTGAGAGCAGATACAGCCAGTGTCTAGCACAGGACAAGAACATTTTGGGTTCTGCACAAGAGAGATGTGAAGGCAGGTGTGGTCTCCTAGGCAGGAGACTGAATGGCAGGTCTCCAAGGCCCATCCTCCTGAACAGTCCTGATGTATCTAAGTCACATCCATGTTCATCACTTTCCAAAGATGCATGCAGTTTTGATTATAAAACCAAAATCCAATTCTTTGGCCCTGCAACATCCCCATAACCTGAGTCCCAAAGGTATCCCCATGGCAGAGGGCAAGAGGCTCTTGAGGAGTGGGGAAAGACCCCAAAGGGAGCAGTGCCTCCCGCTACAGCTTGCTCCCTCCACCCAAGAATGTTCTAGCACCCAGCAAGTACATGCTAAGAGTCCCCAAAGGGCACACACAGACCACTTTAAATGAAATCAGGAATGAATTTAGTTCCTTTTAAGCTAAGTTGTCACAGAACAACCCAAAGCCTTCTCTAAAACTCTGTCTTTTCCACTATATCCTAAAGAAAGACTTTCAACTTGCTGCTACACAGAAGTGTCTGGTAATAAAACTAGCTAAAGCCAGATGGTGCTAAAAAGCCCAATTGCTCCCAGGCTCCCAAGGAAGGCAACTACAGAAATAAACGGGTGATTCAGCCACTTGAGACACTTGAGTGTAATGACTCTGACTCAATCCCCAAACACACCACTGGGAAAAATTAAAATCAAGTCAGTGATATGTAACTGTTTAATCTTCAGCAATGGCTTCCAGGTGATGGTATAACTCTACCCAGGACATTGCTCTAAGGCCATGTGGCCCAGCTAGTAAACGCGAACCTTTTACCAGGTGCACGCTGCAAAAACACAAAAGCAGATCATGCTCCTGACACACACCACCAGAGTTTTGCCACGCTTTGCCTGACCCATATGCAGGGCCCACAAGGCAGGCAGGAGGAAAGGGTAGGGTCTCCTGGCTAGGAAGCCCTCAAAACATCTGAAAAAATCAAGCTGTGGAAGTTGCTTACCACTTACACCATTTTTCCTCTTCCCTTTAATATCTTGAAGCTTGCCTGCACGTGAACAGCTGTTGAGAGATTTGCAGCAGCAGGAATATGTCATCTTCACCCAGTGATTCAATAGTCCTAACAATTGTGGGTATTATTTTTCTTAAATCTACTCCTTAATCCCATAATGCCATAAAATACCACTGAATCAGAGCTTAGCAGGATTCCAGAAAGGAACAGACTTTTAAAGAGATAATGAGAACTCCACATTTATATTAGACAGGATTGAAAAGAGAGAATAGAGAAGACAGAACATACCAGATGGGCAGATTATTTCATAGTTATCCTTAATATGATTTCTTCAACCTGAAGCATCTGGTAATTCCACTATCAGAGATTAGATACTGGATAAGATGGACAGGCAGACTGATCTAACACAGCAATTTTTATTTTCCTGCTAGATGTAGGAGGGGTTCCCATTAAATCATACATCACAGAATAAAACAGCAGTGCATAAAATCTAGTACCAAACCAGGCAACGTTACACAGCCCCTAGGATCCCATGCAAATATGCTTCACTTTCAATAAAGAAAACATGTTTTCTTAAACCCCCCCCAATCCTTCACAGGCAAGCAGAAAATGCTGTGAATTTTATCAACAATAAAACTCACAGATCAGCCTTGATCTTCACAGTTTTTACAAAAAAATGAAGAAAATCTCTCCGGCTCATTTTTTTGGAGATTCGTGTAGAAGTCCTGCAGTCTGAAGGCAGCACCTTGGCTACTTCCAACCTAGAAGTAGTAATTGTTTTCCAGAACACGCAGGAATCTCATCTTAAAGCCCAAAAACCTAATCAAGCAAGATAGAAACGTGTTGCCTATGCCTATCTCATTATGCCACTGTTCTCCAGCAAGACTTGTAATAAGGTCCCTTGCACCAAAATACTAGTCCACCCTTATTTTAGCCAAAGGAGTAGCTTTCTCGGTCATCCAAAATGTAATACCATTACCTGATTCACTCTAAAAGCACATTGAAATGCACACCCAACACAACCCCTCCTACTCAGCAGAAGGCCAGAATCAGAAACATCTATATTAATAAGCTCAAGACTAAGGTCTTACAGGCACAGCTCCCTTACGGTATCAGTACCACACACATTATTTCATGTATCCATACCATCAGCAGCACTTTTTTGGGAATCAGTCCAGCATAAAGCCCAATACTGCTCAAGTGGTGAACAGCAGGGTAGACTTTCTACCTTCAGCCTAGGCAAGCAGCCTCAGATTTTAAGAAAAGAAAAGAAAACCTCTCAAACAAACCACATTTTATAACCAAAACAAAGATGATAATCCAAACTACCAAAAAGAGACACCACAATTCCCCAAATCAAGACAAGCAAGGTATTCTGCCCCCACTCCTGCCCCTGGGAAAGACCTTACCTTCTCCTAGGCACCATCCTGTATCCCACACCTCTTGGACCATCTTCTCCAGGGAAACGTGCCTCCACCCTTTCTGCTGCCTCTGGGCAGGGACTCAAAAGCCATCAGCTGGGACTCATGATGCCTCCTCATTGCCAGCATCTGCCTGCAAATCACTCTGAACAGGGACACCTGCATCTCTGAACCCTTAGTGATGCTGACCATGAGAAGCAAGGAGCCCAAATACAGAAAGATTACAAAACATACCAAATTTCCCCTGAACTCCCCTTACTCCACCTTGGCCACAGTCACAAAGAGGGGGCAGGAAAAGGACTAAGAGGTCTGATTGAGCAAAGCTCAGCACTCAGGAGAGTGACACTTAACCACATTAATCTTTTTCTTTAAAAAAAGAGAAAATTAAAAGGAAAGAACGCATGAGCGACAGCCACTGCTAGGAACAGTCCGAGTCCATCGGCATTCCGGATGCTGAACAGCCTTTAGTTGAACCAAACAGGCTTCACTATTATATTTAAAACTAATACATGCTTTGTAATGCTTATCAGCTAGCGGGTTTTCAACAGTTTTTCCCCACTAATGCCGCAATTTCAAAACCATTTAGGCTAATTTCCTTTGACTTGAATCTATTTTAATCAGAGACCAGGATACTTGACTTAAATGGTTTGTATTAAACCCTTCATAAAATCAGCCATAAAACTGCATGCACAAAATAGGGAATGGATCTTAAAGTCAGAAGTAGAAAAAGCTGAAACTTTTCAAATCCTCCAGCAAACTCAAGCCTATTTCATAACCAGACCAACTGCTCTCTTACAATACCAAGACAATTGATCCCTAAAAAAAAACCCAAAAAAACCAACCAAACCAATAACCAAAACACGCTCGTGAAGTTCTTACATAGGTAAAAGAGACTAAGTTATGCAGATGCAGTCAGTACCCACAAATTCTCTCCAAAGTATTAGCCCAGCTCCAAAATGATGCATTTAATAAATTGCTGTGTCTGCTCTGTCCTCTCCACCACCCTCCCATGAAATGATGGATAGTGGCACTCAGGAAGAATACAATGCAAACCTAAAAATGTCAGAATTAATCCTTTTCTTCCCCAACAGATCTGAAAAAAACATTACTTCTCAAATTAATCCTCACAAAGTAATGCTGGCTCTGCTAGAAGTCAGAGTTCCAGATGAGAAATGAAAATGAGAAGCTCAGACTCAGGTAACTGCTAGAGGAGGTCTCACTTCAAGGATTTGTCATTGTAGTGGGATTTGCATATCATATAGCCAAAGGTGCAATTCATTTTGTCCAGACGAACCCTACCAGCAGAATTGGAGGCTGGGCCTCCATTCCTTTGAAAACTCATCCAAATATTTCTATTGTCAGTGGTTGACAGCCTTGGAAACTCTGAGTGGCTGCTTGAAATTCATGCAGCATGCAGAGAAGTGAAGGAACAAAAGCTCTCCAATGCTCTCACATCCTTAACAATTTGCCAGTATGCTGGAGACATGTAGCTGCATCCCCTTGCTGCATGATTTTCAATGGTTTGCAGATGCCAAGCAATGGCTTTGTCACTGTCCTAATGACACAGGCACTGGACATGTATCTTTCAGAATCTAAATCTCTCTCAGCTCATTTTTTTTATCAGGGATTTCACTCCAGGCCTGGACAAAGTGACACTTTCCTATTTCGACGAACACTCTGCTAGCCATATCTAAAATTAACTTTCATAAAGATAAACTTACAGCATGTCTTTTCTCACACTCCTAACAAAATGATTTGGCATCTCATTTAAAGTCTATTCTTCTATGGTGCTTAGCAGGTAAACATCATCATCACCATCATTTTGAAAGGTCATTTGGGAAAAATAGTAAAGAAAGGATATTGCTGCCTGATCCATTGGGCTCCCTTCAGTGGTGTCTGCTCAGAGGTGTCACTGCTCAGGAGCTGTTACTTTTTCTGACTGGTATTTTAAGCCTTTTCTCATGCCTTCCTCCACCACTGCAGCGGCAAACTGTTAAAGCGCTTCTACCCCGTCCCTCACAGCAACCTCTCTGGGCTGCTTAAAGATCAACAGGAGATCCCACAGCACTGTCCCAGGAGGAGGACTGCGCTGGGAGGAGCGCAAGGGCAGTTGGCAAGCCCTGGAGGTCTTGCAGGGACATGAAGGAGCTGACAAGGGAGGAGAAAGGGAGAGTCCTTGCACACATTTACAGGATAATAAACACCAAAGGCCAATAGCTCAGTGAAAAGCCCTTTGCTTAAGAAAGCAGACGTGAGCTTCTGATCACATTACCATCAGCCAAAATAATGTATTGCTTTAGGAAAATAAAAAGCAAGAGAGAGAAGAGTGGGAAGAAATTAGCTTTTTTCCCCCCGATAAATTGTCTTTATGAACTGCCTCAGTTTCAGCCAAACTACATTGGTTTCTCATTGAGCATGGCCCTGTGAACGCTAAGGAGGGAAGAGCAAACAGTATCACATGAGAATATGAAAGCAACTGTCATTCCTGGCTCTCAGGTGATACCTAAACATGTGCACTCCTTCATGGAGCAACTGGTACTTACTTGGTTGGACGATAATCTGGTATGGCACGATCCAGTGAAATTTTCTCACTGAGGTAGGAGTTGTAGCCGTACTTCTCATGTGGCCCCTTTGCTTTCTCCTCCTCCTCAGGGGAGAGGGTGGCTGGAAGCCCACCTTTACCACGTCCACCATAGCCTTCAATGAGACCAAGTGACTTGGACAGACCTTGAGAGAAAAAAAGCCACCATCACTGTTAAAATTCATCACTCATTTCCAAGCTATCAAAGAAACAAAAATAATCTGAAAATCCAAGGTGTTTTGTTTTGTTTTTCTGAAAACATTTCAAATTCTAGTTCTTCGGCCCAATGCTGGAACAAAAACAACTCAAATCTTGAAATTCTTCATGGCTCAGGCACACCGTTCCTGATAGCTCTGCCACCAGCATCCGACTGATAACCTGTCCCAGGGATCTCTGCATTTATTTAGTTGTTAGGAAGGTTATTTAGGCCTCCTTCCCACTCTCAGAGAGGTAATTACACATAAGGTTAGATGTCCCCAGGAGAAGGATAGGTTGAACACAGAATAAAATAGGGCTGGTTAACTGCCAACTGAATGAATTTCTGCTCAGTATGAACAGCGAACAGCATACAAATGTTATGGATTTAAAAACAATTTCCCTTCAAAGCTTTCTTATCTTTTAAAGTATAGCATTCCCAGACCTTTATCAAGTGGAATTATTTATTTATATATGCATAGCTGAAGGAAATAGTCAAAGTTCAAAACAAGCTGAACAAAAAGAGCTATCTTGATGATTTGGTGGTGATTGTGGGAAGCCAGGTTCATGGTCATGTTATTATTTATTGTACAGAACACCTGGAATTTTAATATTTTTTCATTAGCAGAGACTCATACTGGTTTTGTCAGAAAAAAAAATGATGGATTATATTGTTTTGTTTCTTGGTGGTTTTTTTTGTTTGTGGGGTTTTCTGTTTGGTTGGTTTGGGGGTTTTTTTTGTTTCGTTCTTTTTTTTTTTTTTTAAATAAAGACACCAGGGTATATTTCCCTTTTTTTTAATGGCAGAGCCCTGACTGCGAGCAGAACAGACTGTCATCACCACTGATGCTTTTGAAAGGACAATAACCTTGAGGTTATGCACAGGGCTTTGCGATGAGTGTGGTCCAGCTCCCAAACCTACCTCAGATTTCCACTGCCCTGGAGAGAACACTCTGCCTCCCATCTACAAGACACAGATTTAAACACTTTTTTCCTCAAAAAGTAGTACTGTAAGGCAGTAAGAAAATCACCTATGAATGTAAATCACAGTTTAAAGCACTTGAATAGAAATTATTATTATTCCTTCTGACAAGGAACCTCTAAACAGCCTTCCCTGCTAGGGAGCTTCTGATAGTTGATGGAGTCCCTCTGACCATACTGGGCTTGATTAGATTTTATCTGAGGACAATAATAACAAATCAACTGCAAGGAGCAGCTGGCTGTGACGTGGGGATGGATTAGATATCCAAGCTGTCTTTTTCGATCTCTAGGCTCAGCAACAGCCAGAGGAGTTAAGTTAAAAAAGCTGGGAAAGGTGAAACTTCCTGGCCTGCAGAAGGCCAGCAGATCATTCCATGAACTTCCTAACCCTAAATGGCTGGAGGGATGAGGTTCAGCTTGCTTACAAAGAGAAGAAATACCAATTTCATTTCAGACACAGACTCCAACAGAAACGGTATTTGAAAAAAAAAAATTCTCATGAACAGACAAGTCTTCTCAAATTGTCAGTTTCTTTATCAAAATTAGATTTTTTCTAATCAGGAACAGTGCGCCTATAGATGCAGGAATTTCCTTAAGGTACCCTAGATCATGCTTCTTGTTACACCAAAAAGACAAAATAGCTTCCTCAGTTCCATCAGCTGAGGGTTTTACCACTATAACAGACACATTCTAACAGAAATTCAGTTTATAATTTTAATTCCTTCTTCTTCAACTTCCCCACAAAATGTTTCCACCAAAATCCATAAGAAATTCTTACTGCCTATCAATGCTAGTTCTTGGCCAGAAAGACTGCAACACAGAGCTATGAAGTCCTTCCACAGCATGTAGCATGCTCATACTTCTACTATAGGTATCCTCAGGATCTACCACTTCGCTTTTAAAGCTTGACTTTGCTTTTCTCCATTCATTTTAACACATTTCTCACTTCCCCAATGCTTTTGGTGCTTTGAATCTACACATCTGTAAGTAGGGCCGAAGACAAGTAGGAACTTTCTGAGCTGGGTGAGGGCTGGCAGAGGCCCTGTGGACGGAGAATCTTGGTGCTGGGCAGCGGAATCTGGGGTTCCCACCCAGTGGGATATCAGAACTGCTAACATCACAGCACCTTGCTCTGTTTAAAGCAGGTCTAAAAAAACCCACAAGCTCAGGCTACGATCAACAGATTATAACTGTTTAACTCGGACACCCAAGGCAGCACTTCTCCCAGATCTCTGCACTTGAAGACAACAGGGAAAGACTCATCCCTCCAAGGCTAATTCACCCACCACAAGATCTGAATCAGTCTCCAGAGGTGCTCACCTCTGTCTTGACTAAGGTAATTGGGCTCCCATCTACAGCATTTCAGTAACGTATCTGAAATTAGAGGTGAAGAATCTAGCTCTCAATGTTCAAAATACTAACAACCACAGGAACTAGCTATACCAGCCTTTTCCACGTTGCTCAGCCTGGTGGACCCGAGCTGGCATTAGCAGCAGTAGGAGATGCCCAGAAAAAGGATATCTTTGCCAAGGAATTCAGCTGGCTGCACCAACATTGTAGGCTGGGTGTACTCTACAGCTCAACCTTCAATCCTCATCCACCACTGATGCAGACTGGGGAGAGCAGGGTGGGAGTTGCTGGACAGCACAAGGACACCTTCCTCACTTGCCCATCTGTAGTTTTGTTAGAGAACAAAGATACACAAGGAGATGGTGCACACGCCATCTCTCCCAAAATACAGCCAAGACATGGGCAGAGCCAATCTAGACCCATCCGTGCCCCCATGCCCTCAGCTGTCACAAGGTAGCACGCTCTGCCATGACAAGGCAAAATGAAGGTCCTGGTGAAATGAAGCCTCTCTGTTGACTGCAAAGGCACCAGAGAAATGCCAAGACACGATTTTATATGTAGCAGCTTTGACTGACAAGCCTATAATGCCATTAACTGCTTTATTCCAAGTCCATAATCATGACTAGACACACACACACCCCAGCACACACTCCTCTCTCCTCACTAAGTATATTCCCTTATTTCTGCATACAAATCTCTCAATCCTTCTACTAGCATAAACCCCGTCTCAGTAAGTACAGATAAATCCATGTCATTTAACCAAAGGAATCAATTAAGGCGATCAATTCATACGTGTTGGGCAGGACACTACCATGAGACCATCATCCTCTCTTTCAATGCCACCCAGGATAGCAAACACACCCACAGGGATAGTCACAAAGATGAATATTCCCAGGTGCGATGTGACAGGGAGGATCTCCGTGTCTGTCTCTGTGCTGGTTAAACATTTCATCCTCCAGTTCGGGCTGTCAGAAGGGTTCATCCATGCGGCTGGGATGTCACTTTGCTGTACAGCACTTTGAAGCAAGAGTCAAGTAACATTTGGCAAGAACAATAATTCACGTCCAAACAGAAGAGGAAGAAATTTGCTTCCAACTAGCTAAAAAGATGCCTCAGGAGAGGCAGGACTGAAAACAAATGGTTACAGCAGAACCAGCCAATCCATTCATTCATTCACTTTTATTAGCCCCATTTTAGGGCTGCACAAAGGGCATGTTTCTGCAAGGTTTTGCTATAACTTCAGAAATTATCCTCAGCCCAGCCTCTGTGGTTCATTCACCCAGGCAGGAATCCAGGAAAAGCTCCTTTCTCAGCAGGGAGCTCCCTGGGCTTTGTAATAAACCACACCTGGGTGCACAGAGACACCTCCATGCTTCCCAAACCTAAGGGAGAGTGAGTCCAGCAGCCCACCTTCTAGAGAGGACTCCCACATGCAATAGCATTTCCTCCTCTCTTTGCTCCCCTTCCTCCCACCCGTCTCACCTGATCTCTAAATTGCCTTTTTCAGTCCCTGCTTACACCACCATCACTGCGGTGGGGCCCTGGCCCACATCAGGAGTCAAGAGCTACAGGCTGCAGGTTTCTGGAGGTAGCACATACATCTTCTTCCGTTTTCTGTTTGCCCTTCACAGCCTGCATGGAAACGCTGCTTATGTCTCAAAGGACAAGCAATCTCTCATATCGTGTTCAAACGGCGTAACGCTGCAAATGAATGATTAAGTGCCTCTGGTGACGCAGGAGCAGAAAGGGGACATCACCTCTGAAGCCCGTCGTTCGCCACGCACAACTGTCCAGGGCTGCTTTCCAGCACAGCCTTCTGCTGTGGCCCCTTACTAGCACGTCCTTGTAGCCCCTTCGTACTTTGAAAATCTCCAGCCCTTTGCCAAACTTGCTTGAAATTGGCCCAGAAGGGCCAGAATTTACAGAGACACAATGAACAAGAAGAGCAAGAGCATGATCCCATCAGCTTATTTCCTTGAAGGACAGAGCTAAAAAGTAAAGAGTCGGAACTGTTCCCAAGTTACAGACCAAATCCTTTATCATTCTGGGCAGGCAGCAAAGCAGAAGTGCTGAACCACTGCCAAAAAGTCTCTCCTGATGCCTGCTCCAGCCTATCTATAGCGATAAACAGCACTAATCCCCCACAAAAAAAGCTTGATCTTTGGAGTGAATTCACTCCCTAGTGAATTTTGCAAGCTCATGAGATGGTAATGGGCCGCATCAAGATTAGATATTCAGTGTAGATCAGAGCTCTGAACAGTTGTGAGCTTCACTCATCCTCAAGCCACATTGACCCAACAAGTACCTTCGAAAGAAAACCAGGATTTTTCTTCAGAATCTCCTAAAACATCTGAACTTTGGGACAAAAGGAGTATATTGCTCTTATATTACAGGAATAGAAGAAAAAAAAGACACCACTTAAAGGTGCTAAGATCAGAGCCATCCTGCTGAAACGGCCAGACATCAGATCCCCTGGGGACTGACAAAGAGTTGTTTTTCTTCAAGATGATATAAAAATTTAATCTCTACAGCAAAATTATTCCTAGACTGAGTACACTTACTGTAAATATATTATTCTCTCCTTAAACTGGCAGTATATTTCATAAGGAGATAGGAGTTTTCTAGGATAGAGAAAACCTTCAGTAAAATACAATATAATGTGATACATAGCCTTCATTCATAAAGCACCCAGCCAAACAGGCTCCCCAGGCAGCAGGGGTGTTGGAAAAGCATTTTGCTACATGTCAGCCTGGATGAAGGAAAACGTTAACTCTACCAATACAAACCTTAGCTGAGGAAACTTCTTTCATTAAGAAGGCCAGGGAAGAGGGTAGAGTATCTGAAATTGAAAGGCGTTTTGGAGAAAGAGGGGTCCTGAGTCTTAACACTGGGGGTGGAGAGGAAAAAGAACGGGAGGAAAAAAATATAGGAAACATTTCTGGAAAAGCAATTTTTTTAGTTGCATCCTTCCTTATTTGTTTATGTCATCCCGCCGCATGAGTTACAGAGTACGTATAGCTCAGATTGAAAGGCACATTCCTATAGGAAAGACGACCATGAAGCCCTCCTTCTCAAGAAGAAATACATAATACTGAAATGATACTGGAAAATAAGGGAAGCATAAAGAGAAAATTAAAGTAGATGCCTTTGAAAAGTACAGCTGTTATTATGTTGATTGAGCACCATGGATCTTCCAGCCCAAATAGCTCTCCTAGGGGCATGTGCTTCTGGCCTCACTTTGGCCAGAGATTTGAAGGCTGCCAGATTTCTGACTCAGGGCAAAAAAAGCAAAAACGATGAGGTAAATGGCCTAATATGTGCTGTGTGTTACACTGCAGATATTGCCTCTGCGTGACCTCTCAGTGAAGATGGAAAGAGAGGATACAACAGATAAGCTTTTCAGTATTTTATGAGAAACTAGAATAGATACCAAAGGGCGAAATGTCATAGGTAATGCTAGAAATTATGGAAAACTGCTGAAGTTTTTAGTGTTGTCCTGCTGATCAGTGCAAATACAGACTATTAAAGGGAGGATTCATTAACAGTAAGGGTAATTGGCAGACTAACAGGCACCAATTTTCTTTTGCAGCTTTGGTGGAACCTGAGACCTGGGATTTTCTCTTTTCTGTCTGCAGCAGTTTTTACACAATTTTTACCCAGTCTTTGCTCAGACCTTTTGTTTATTAGACTATATAACGCAAGTTCCTCTGACTGTAGGTTACACCTACGTAACATGCAATGATGCACTGTTAAAGGGCTATGGAAATTGCCTAGGAAGTACCAAATACAACTGGACTCTGAGAGCTTCCTTTGCTCTCGCTGCTCCCCAAAGCATCTTTATACTCTTGCAAAGGAAACCAAAAGTAGTAGTAAAGGGATTAGAAGATAAGAGATCACTTTCTTGAGGGTGGGGGGGGGAACAAACCCCAATACAAATTTTTAAAATTAGCTTAAATATTAAGAGTCCAGTGAAGAAATCAGTATTCCCCTAAACCCTATGCAATTTTTTTCAGTGTATGTGCTAGGTATGTTTTTCCCAGGGCTGACCAGTTATCAAAAGCCAGCATATCCCCAAAATCAGATGCTGCAGCAGGCTTCCAACAAATCCCCCTTGCTAAAGGATCAATGCTATCACCTTCCATTTGGACAGTACTTTTCCAGTAAGCTGTCTTTCAGCATATCTGAACATCTCCTTCAGCTGCAAGGATCCAAAGGAGCTGTTTGGTATCCTTTCCCATGCAAATGATTTGTTGGTTTACCACAGAGATAAACATGAACATGATGACTAGCGAAAGGTGCTTTCAAGAAAATTTCAAACCTCTGGCTTCATGCTGAATGACAAACGTGAACTCGAAAAAAGCAGCAGATGAATGCTGCTGGGCCCATGCTTGGCAAGGAGGGATTTTAGCCAGACACAGACAAACTGAAAATCTAGATTATTTTTCCTGTAATCCAACCTATTTCACCTCTAAAAAAGATCCTGTGTATGTCAAATTATTTGAATAATTCTCACTAAGATGAATTTGTCCAACAGACCATTAAGATTTCACTTAAATAATTGTGACAGGTGGGTTTGCAAGAATTGTACACATTTTCCTGCAGCCCAGCCAGGCAAGGACCCAAACAGGCTGCCCAGGATGGGCACAGCTCCTCATTATTAAACATATTTAAGCATAGATTAGATGAACATCTCCATCGAGAATGATTTAAGTACAGCTGCGCTTCTATCATTATGGGACCAGTCAGACAACGTCAAGGTTTCTTCCCACCTTGTGCTCTATGAAAAGGATGGGAGAAAAGAACACAGTCAAACTGCATAGAGTTTGAAGTTCCACTTGAAATGTTTTAACATAAATGTACATTTATACACATGTATACGTATATATGTACAGACGTACACATATTCAGAATTGAAGTTTTCTTATTTATGTGGAAATGGAAATATGGAGAAATTACCTTCAGAGCCAAAGGGAGGATCAGCACCCGTTGCAAGGGTAATATAGTCATCAGGAGAATTTCAAAGCCAGTCTCACCCTGTTTAGGTCATTACACTACCAAGTTCTGGTTCCAAATGATAATTTCCCAATCAAGATACGCTTCAGGCACAAAACAACGGAAATCCTTCAACTGGCTGAGGCTGTTTAGTTCAGAGGAATGATTTAGTTGATTCTAAAACCTGAGACTAGTAGAAGAGCTTGGACATAGATCTATGCTCCCTGGAAGTCTGAAGAGGTTAGCATCTACCATTCTACTTCACACTTTTTAAAATAACTTATTGAAAAAGGCAGGACTTAGCAACAGAACTGGTTTAGAGTCAGAAAACCCTAGGCTAGGAAAAGCTCTTTGCAGCTCAGCAGGGAGAACAGGCAGTGCTTCGATGGGAGTCTTACACATAGATATCTTGTTCAGATACAAAAGACAAGACTGAAGGTGATTTATATCCCAGCGAAAACCCCAGACACGTGCAAAGCATTCCTGGCAATTTAATTAGAGCGATGCTCTTCCCAAGTGTGTACTGACATAACCACCCCAGGAGATGCCCTGCTGCTGGGAGCTCCCCCTTTCAAATGAGAAATTCAAATCGAGAGGCCAATCGCTTCTGGTTGTTAAAGGTTTGTTGCAAAATGACCAATTACACTCTGCTGCCCTCAGTGTGGCCTACAGTTTCGAATGGATATGGCTTTCCCATGCTGTTCCCACCTTCACGTCGTGCCCCACTGTGCATGGTGTTCAGCTGCTGGTGTTTACACCCCAAAGCATCCCAGTATCAGCTGTGGGAAAAGGGACTCTTGTGACTGGTATGCAGTTCATAGTGCTTTTGGGGATGAAATATGCTGTAATAAGGCACATCATTACATCAGCAGGTGCAAGTTACATGCATTGTAAGAAAGAATATATATTTTGCAGGCAAGACATTGATATATTTGAGGCAGTTGCCAAGTAATGGAGTGACATATGCAGCACCAGCAGCTGACTCGCAATTCCAGATAACAGTCTTGGATCTGCGAAGGGGGATGGATGAAGTGCATTTGCAGGAAAAGTAAAGAATGTGTTGTAGCAATCTGACTTGCACACTATGACACAAATACAAATTTGTATCTCTGACTAACATATGGGACCATCATATTCTGGAAATATCTGTGTTATTTACTGGAGAGAAGGGAGAAAAAAAAAGGCAAAAAGTAGTAGATCACAATGTATAACAAAAAGGAAAATCAGGGTCAAAAACATCACTAAGATCATTTATCGAGACAGCTGACTCCAGGCACAGTGCACCCATGTTCAAGATGTTGAATAACTCCAGAGAGCTCACTTTATTAAGCCCTGCCTAAGGCCTGCTTTCAAGGATTCAATCTTACTGGGACGCAGGCACAATCATTTCCCCACCAACACACAGCAACGTGTTTCCATGAAGTGTTTGGAACAGTCTAAAGCAATCTTCTCACTGTTACTTTATATTGGCATAAGCTATCACAAAGAACCGTCATGTTCAGGTAGCAATAAGCAAGCAAAGAATACTCTCAGAGAGGGGAGGGGAAGATCTACAGAAGAGCATCTAACATGACCAGATAGATACAAGTAATGAGACTTAGAGAGAAAACAGATGCCAAGCATCAGAGCAAGTCTCCCCCAGCACAGCCTCCTGTGACATGCAGCTTGATTCAGAAGCGATACAACTAGATTTGTACGGCTTAAACCCACCTTCCTGGTAAGACACTCTAGCATCAGCAGTCTGGGTTCAAATTTATTTCAAGGACTCCTTATCTGCACCACTGGTCACTCAAGTGGCTGCAGACAAAATGCTCCACAGGCTTCTCCCTCCAAGCCTCTTTTGCCTTTTTCCCCCCCTCTTAAAACCAGACTAGTACCACGTGAGCAGGGCTGGTGCTCCATTACCAGCCATAAATCTGGGAGTTACCTGCTGAGGCCAGGCACACAACTGCTACCACGGATGCTCTGTGACAGGTGAAAGCTCTGTACAGGAGCAAGATATCACACCTTCTCTTCACACTGACAGCAGCGAGGTCAAAGAGCAACACTAAAAGCTTTGTCCAGCAATACATCTGCTATGAGTTAACAAACAGCTATCTGAAAACTGACAAAGTATCATAAGAAGAGTCTGTATTAGTAGCCTATCAATGCAATATAGCATAAACCATGGCAGGACTTCACATTAAAAATCTGATACTGTTCCAGTAACTTCAAAGATCAATTTAGGGTGTGTCACCATTCAAAAGAAAGACAAGGTCCCTGGTCCATGCACCTAATGGTGTATTGATTCAGCAAACACCTAAGTGCTAGCTTTGCACTTGATGGACTTTGCTGAAGCACCCAAGCTACTCCCGTGCACACTGACTCACTCGGTGCCTATCAGATAGCTTAGGACACAGGAGCTTGAATGAGAAAGGCCAAGGGTAAAAGCAATCTTGCATATTTATGCTGGTCAGCCATGAGCCTGTTTGGGTGATGAATTAAGCAATTGTCTGCAGCTTTATTTTTAGAAGGTAGATTGCAGTTCAAGCAAGTACAAACTATCTTGCTTTCCTATTAGAGCTGCCTGGAAATCAGTCTGGCAGGACACATGCCTATGTGCAAGACCTGCTCAGGGAAGATGGCAGGAGCAGCACAGTTGGCAAGAGCAGCTCTTTTGCCCAGAGAAGTTATAGATGCCCTGTCACTGGAAGCATTCAAGGTCAGGTTGGATGGGGCTTTGAGCAACGGCTGGAACTAGATGATCTTTAAAGGTCCCTTCCAACCCAAACCATTCCATGATTCTGTGATTCTGCACTGACATCTCCTCATTTATTTTGAGACCCAACCCAAGCATCAGAAAGCACAAAGGAAAATTAGGATACATTGCTCATTATAACACTTCTTTAGTATAGGCAGTTTAAGAAGTTCCCAAACTCTTCTGCCCTCAGCAGCAAAACATCACACCCTCATTTGCGCTGATGCAGTGATTTGTGGGGCCATTCTGCAAACTATTCATCCCCAAGCAGTCACTCCTACCAGCCACTCAGAAACCCTGGGTCAGATGAACCCTTTGTTTGATGCTGCAGTGCCGCTTTTATGCTCCAGTGTAAAATTTAACTTCTTTGGGTAATGCAGTCCACTCCCACCCCATCACAGACCTTTTGCATCCAGGCAGAGCTGCTGCTTGGGCACGCTACAGAGGTGCCGAGCTCCAATGCCAGCACAGGACCACACAGCCAAAGGTGGGGAAACAAGAATTTCTTAAATCCATCTTGCACCCCGAGAAACTGCAACTAGAGTTACACCCACAGTGGGATGGGACTAGCCCCAGGAACTGCAGTAGAGCCACAGGAACAAGTATGGAAACAAGAAGAGAACAGAACCCACAAAAACACAAGCCAATATTTTTTTAAAGCCCATTCAAAGGTTGAAAATAATATTCTGCACTTCTATTTTCATAAGGAATCTGTTATTTCCAGATCGTGTTTCTATAACAAGCTGTTAGTGTTTGTGGTTTCTTTTAATGCTTGTTCTTGTTTTCCTTTTTGTAAAACATTTCCTCTCTCTATAGATTAGCCTGTTGGAAAAGGGAAAAAAAAGTTGCCATTTGGTAAGAAAGGAAATTAAGAAATACCACACTATAGTGCAGACATCATAAACACAAAGCTGACTACTCCATTTTGGGTTTTATGGTTACATGATAGGTTACACGTCCAGCACACAAACTGTGTCGGACCCATGCAGAGGGCATCTCCTCCACAGAGCCACTGGGAGCCAGGGAGCAAGAAAGGGCAGAAAACTGGAGACGGTCACCAAACTGCTGTACCAGGTCAGTCTATAAAACCTTACAGAGGTTGACACGGCCAACCAAGGAGCTCCCTCCTCCTTCCCTAGTTTACACTCCTCAACACTGGGGAAAGGAAGCAAGCATGGGTGATATTTTTAAGCCATGGCCCCAAGCAGAGTACCACATCACTGAGACAACATGCCAAAAATTTGGGAATCGGTGGACAAAAAAAAGGTATGTGGGACTGTACCCTGAGAAATACCACTTTTCAGAGGGGCCCTCAGCGTGCTTCCAAGTTTCTCTACAGGGGCCCTTTGATCCATATTATCCCTCCCTGGGCTGCCCCTAAATCTGCTCATTAAGCTATTCTTTAAAGACCAACATATTAGAGTAGGGATGACATTGCCCACAAGGGACGTTCCCAAAAGAAGAACAAACATCTTGAAGCTAACATGTAATTATTATGTTAACAGAGCTGCAGAAAGAGAAACTGAGAGTTAAAATGTGCCTCTTCAGCAAGTGTGTACATGCTTCTTCCTGCTAATTGCATTTTACTGAGCTGTGAACTTACTACTTACTTTTTAAGGTCAAGAAAGTATTTCACAGGGTTTTGCTTAGTGCATTTAATTTCTTTTATAATACTTGTTCTGGCTGTGCTCACATGCTATTCCCACCCAGCAACCAAGCCGATTTTTTGTTGGTTGACTGGTGTGCATTCAGTGCTCTCAGACGTAACAGGACGCCCCAGAGAGCACTTCTGCTCTTCAAATTTCTTCCCATCTGTTTGTGCTTTGGAAATAGGTCATAGGGGTGACACACCATGACTTACAACATCTAAGGACAGAAATAAAGACACTAATTTGGTCATCAGAGAGAAATATTCTCCACTGCGATGCCTTTATTCTTGTACACATCTGCATTCTCCAAACACACCTCCTATTAATGGATCCAAGGTGTTTTATGTAATATATGTATTATTGTAATGAACATATGAGCACAACAGATACCTCTCAGATAAAAACCTGGAATTGCTCTAGTATGTTATAGTCTCTATATGGTGAAGGCTGAACTTAGTTTAAGTACTTTGCCACCAAACCCAAGTTACTGAACTCAGTGAAACTATTCAAGTGCTTAAGCAAAGCACAAGCTTAAATGCTTTGTCAGACAGGGATCTCAAGGAAGGAGAACTGGAGATCGGTCTCTACTGTTAATGCAAATTTATGAATGGTTATTCTGTGCAGCATTGGGAACAATTCCTAAGAGGCCACAGATCTGTGACTATTTAACTTTGTGTTTCTATAGTGAGCTTCTGATGATGGGCACTAAGTGCTTTAAAAACATAATTAATGCTCAAAGCACTCCTGAGAGGGAGCTAGATATATGACCCAGATTTTAAGCTACCTGAAGTAGGACTGTCGTCATTCTTTTCGTAAAACACTTGGTACAACAGGGTACACAGTACGACAGGGTCTCAGTCCCATTGTGTTTGGTGCTCCAAGAGAACACAAGAGAAAACATACCTCACTCCTTTTCTAGATGATCAAACACAGAAAATAATTTGTCCAAGGTGACTTAGCCAGAAAAGATCAGCGTTTAGAGACAGAATCTGAGTTCTTGCAAAATTAAAGAGCTTGCCACCTCCAGAACAACCTGCCATAGCAGGGTAGTTTCTTTCAGAGGCCCTCTCTCTCGAGTGACCAACACCAAATGACGGGTAACACCTGAGCACTGATCCCACAGCAGCTGTACTTTGACCACCTCGCTCAGAGAGCCAACCCCTGGGTTGCATGGCTGAATTTGAAAGACCAGATCAATCCAGTGCGCCAGCCTTAACCACTACAACGTTTGACAGGATTCCATTTTTTGCAAAAGCAGAGTGTTTATAGCCTTTTTTTGAGAGCAATGCGTTCAGTTAAAATGATATCAAGAAGCCCCAGAGCGAACAAGCACTGAGGTGTGTGGTGTCTCCATGGGCCAGCAGCCTCCATAAGCCTCCTGCCCTGCAGAATAGATTCCCACACACCCCAGGGATGCGTTCAGTGCCACCAATGTCAGGACAGTACACACTTGCCACTTTGCTTTCTGGTCCCGAAGTAAAAAATAAGAGGTCTCACAAAACATGGCCTTTGCCAAACCTTCTCTCTGGGAGGAACTGCTCTACAATTGCCATATGGTGCCATGACTTTCCAGGCAGACACAATCCTCATCTCCATTTTTCTCTCCCACCCTCCCAGCCCTCTAGCACACACACTTTCTTATTCTGTCTTTCCATCCTACCTTCACCTTATTTCCATCCCTTAAAGTTCCTGCTGATCAGGGCAGTCTCCCTTCTACACCACATCCCTTGAAGGCTTCAGCCCTTGTCCCCCACCAACCACCACCTCCTGTCCCCAGGACCGCACACCCCATGCCAAGTCACAGCTGGAATCTGCCCTGGAGGAGCCAAGATCAGGCCAGAGACTCCCACCCAGATCCCCATGAATATAAATTAATTCACCCCTAAAAACTGTGCTAATGAGTAACCCTGTAGCTCCACAGCATGTAGGAATCAACTGTTCTTTTTGTGTTGATACTTAGAGTTTAAAAAAAAAAAAAATGCCTTCCCATTGCTTGTTCTAGACATGCAGGGAGAAAAACAAGTTGTTGAGGCTATATTTTAATTAATACCCAAATTCATCACCTTAAGCAATTTGGGAAGTATCTTGCAACCACTCAAACACTGTGTTACATCTTTTGCTCTTCCACCTACCTAGGGAAAAATGCAATTAACACCCATCTCACAAAGCCTGCCCTCTTCACCCTTAAGCAGATTAAAGGACTTAAGGAGGGGAAAAAGGTTGTTGTAAGATACCCAGGGTCACCACCCCATTTAGCAGCTCCTTGCCTTTCCAGGTCAGGTTTACGAGGGAATCAGATTCCCAGTGGAAAATGCAGCTGCAGTGGACATCGAGCTGCCAAATCCTGAGCTCCATCCCTTCACTGTTCAAGCAGGTCCTGGAGATGCTGTGGAAAAGATGCCCTAAAAAGATGCTCTTTCTCAGAAAAGGAGGGTATTGTTTACAATCCCCAAAATGATTACAAATCCAGTGCTTACAGCAGAGAATGAAAACCAGACCTTACTGTGAGCTTGGTGTAGACAAAGGGAACTGAGGACACCTTCTTCTAGCAGGACAGGGTCACACGCTTCCCTGACTCACACGGGGGCTGAAGGGGATCGCTGCTTTTCCCCAACTCTTTCCCAGAGATATCCTTCCAGGATCTGCCACTTTTTTTCTTCCTGCTTGCCATGACAAAGCCTCCCACACACCCCGAGTTTGCAGAGACCGCATTGTCCTTAGGGAAATTATTTATTTATGAGCAAAACACAGCTCCCATTTCAGATGCAGGTCAAGAGAAAAAACAAAAGCATTACATTAATTTCTCCATGTTTACTTATTAAGGATATAACACCTTTTGACAACACCTGAGATCAAGTTGGATCTACAATTCAAGGAGAATAAGAAATGTTGAGCAGGAAGCAAGGAAAGGCAGGGAGAGCAGTGAGCCGTTATCCCAACTCATCTTTTGGACTTAAATTTTTAGTTTACAGTACACACTCTCAAAGTGGAATGTGGAAGACTAAAGTATTGTAAGCACTTGCTCTTCAGTGCTGCTTTTCTAGTGTAAAGTTTTCCATCATGCCAGAAGTTCACATCTCTGCTTCCATTCTGACCACCAGGCACTGCTACAATAACTATGTGCTCACAGTCCTCCTTGGATCTCCACGGTCAAGTGGCTTTCCAGACCACAGCCCCAGATCCCCATCCACAAACCCTACCCTGTGCGCCACCCATCCCTTCCTTTACCTTTTCCTACGCTTTCTGGACCATGATCCACCCCACATGTTCAAGGTCCTCAGAAACACCCTCCAGTGACACTGACACGCTGAAGCGCTTTCTTTCAATCAGAGAGGGGAGTATTGGTGTTTGTTGCTATTAAAGCATCTAATGGCTGACAGCATTCATCCCTCTCTTCCTCAAACTGATCCTTCCCACTTGAATCTGCCACATGAGTTTACCAGCAGGTAACCCTGAGTACCAAAAACCTTTTAATCTATGTAACCATGCTAAGCGTAATGTCGGGCTGCTCTGGATTTATTCCCCTGGATATACTCTTAATCAGTTTTCAAATTATTGATAGAAATGTATTACCGTCAGAAATCCAGACTCCAAACTACCAAGTTGAACGTGTTCAGAGGCTGGTGCTGATTTGGCGTCAATCCACAATCCAGGTATGCACTTGGGCTTGAAACAAAGACTGCAGAACTTTTAAATCTGAAATTTGGAGTTTAACTGCATAAGCCTGCAAGAGCTTTCCCTGGAGGAAACGCAGAAGGAACCTGTGACCCTGACACACTGCTGGCACCTTGCTGTGCTCCACGTGAACTTAAAAGCAAGCCATTAGATTAATTTGCATGAGTAAAAGTAAGTTATATGCCTCACAAGCCAAAGTCCCCATCCCTGGGTGGAAGGGCACGTGGCTTGCAACCTGCATGACAGCACCTGAAGGCACTGCAATATTGGCAATTACTCTCCATATCTTCTTCTACAGATTAAAACGAGTATCTGAACTACTGAACCTAAGTTGCTAATGGCTTCGTAGCAGTCTGACTTCACTGGAGTCCTTCACCTTATTTCAGTAAGCCTTAAGACAGATTCCTTTTTATCTAAAACTGACCAATTTGCTGAGGGTCACTACCATTTGGAGCTGAATACTTACTGAATCTCATTTCAGACGCAGGAAAAGTTTTCTCCGTGACACATCACCCCCATTATCTACTGGTATCTGCCATCACTTCTTGAAGGTACAAACCTAATTTTGGTACGAGGCAGGTAAGTAGCAGTTTCAGCCAGGCTTTTTCTTATGTGCCTGCAGATGCTTAACGATCTACACTGGGGGAAGGAGAGGGGGCAATAAGACACACAAAAATACAGCACAAAAATAATCAAGATATTTGTGCTGCTCAACATTTCAGTTCCAAACTGGGTATAGTTATGGTGCTGGCAAGAAATGTAGTTTGAGGTACTAGAAAATACCTTGCTAAAAAAAACAACAACAAAAAACCTTTTTAAAAGGTCAGATTCCTGAGAGGATACATTTAGAAGGACAGTATCATGTCCTTTAGGCCAAATAATTTGTCATACTTTCCATACACGCACTCTTGGAAAAGTGTGGTGCTCATTTCAACTACACCAGCCTCAAAAATCAATTGTTCCCAGACCAAGTCCTTTGTAAGAGAGAAACGGCACATGTGCTACACCGCAGCCCCCCTCTCCCCCAAATAACCCTCACCCTCCTATCTGCCAACACATGCAGGTTCCCCGCAAACCTGAAGAGAGTCCACTGCGTGCTGTTCAATACCAGCCCACTCCTTGGCTCAGGAGGTAAGTGGACACTAGAAGGTACTTTGAGTGAATAAGGGCTAAACGGACATTTTTGGCTACACTTTGATGTCCCAGCATGGCTATTCTTCTGCTCCTACGTAACCAAGAGCAGACGTAAAAACCTCAGGATGACAATATCTGACAGAAAAAAGGACAATATATGTTTACTAATTTTTCAAAAGGTCTCAGGGCAAATTGTCCAATTTTTGCACAGATTAATTAGAGTAATTAGTTAAGTCATTAACTGTAAGGTCTGTGAAGCAGTATGTCATTTTACTGTTTATTTGTACCGAACCTAACTCAATGAGATTTAGATACATGACTGGCTTTCCTAAACACTACCTAGGTACAAATAACTAATGACAACAACAATAAATGCAATATATTTACAGTGACTGCAAGACTCTGGGAAGATGATGTTAATCAGTACAACTTTATCACCCTCAGTATGTACCTCAGCAGGGATCTGAGCCTGGACTGAGGGCTCTGTGTGCTAGTGCCAAACAAATAAAGATGGTAACCACAAACTACATTGTATTGGAAACTGGTAAACTGTATGGGATTTGATTATTGTATTGGTTAGACTTCAGGGACTAAACAGAATTTTACCAACTCTGCTTTTATCTTTTGCAATGTCAAAACACATCTCCAGCCGACACTGGCTGCCACTCCACTCACTTATTTTTAAACCCTTGCCCGTGTTTTATAAAATGAACATCCCTTCCCTCTCAAGGCTGGAGAGAAGAGCTGCGTCTCATTTAGGAAAGAGCCCATCTGCTGACTAGTACTGGGCTACACAACATAGGAAAGAAAGCAAAGGCAAGTGCATCACTAATTACCAGCAGGAAATTTTTACTAGCATCTGAGGAGCAACACATACCTATTTCTTGGTACCGCTCTCAGAGAAGCTCATGTAACTTGCTAGGGTAAGCTGAGAGGACTTTGTGTTTGCAAATTACAACTTTGTCTTATTCTTCAACCTCAGTGCCTATAAAATCCAACATTTCCAAGCATCACCTACCTTTTAACTTACAGGGAGATCATACAGCAATGAAATCGCAAATATTTTTCAAACACAGCGCTGTGTGTGGGCTGTGTCAGTCAGCGGGGCATGGCAGCCCCCCAGGACCATTGGTGTCCATATCAAAGTGCAGACCACACAGGAATGTCTATCCACAAAGAAGCAAGATAAATGCTTCCCATATGAACTTTGAAATAAATACAGGGCAATTGCAGACCTCATTCCATAATTCCCCATATGTTACATGGCTGTAATTGTCTGCAGAAAGTAACTGGCTCTTTATCTTAAGAAAAACCTAAAACCCTGCTGTGCATATTTCTGGCATTTATTAAAACCACCTTTGTGAATTCTGCATTAGTCTATGCATTAGTCAAATGAAATAATAAACAGCTGCAAATCATTACACATATACAAGGTCTAATCATATGATATCCTAGAGCTAGTAATCAAGTACTAAGTTCTATTTCCTACAATTAGTAACAGAAGAAATTCTGAGATTCTGATAAAAGTTTTTAGGTAATCCCAATTAATGACCAGGAAAAAATTCAGTAACTTTTCTTCTCAAGTTTGATCCCATATTCAGACTAATGTAGTCACTGCTCCCCTGTCTAAAATAAGCACATCATGTTTTCATTCACATGATTCACTATCATGTTAAATTTAAACAAAATCCATTCGTTGGCATCAGCTACCAAATACCTCATGGCTCAAACTACCAACAATAGCTCCATAAAGCTAATTACACCTTACTTTCAGCACACCATTCTTTCAAGCAATCTGCTTTGTAAAGCCACACTGAAGTAACAACATGCAGTTACAATATCCTATTGACAAAGAAGGAAGGGAAATAAATCCCTAATGACACTGCATCCAGGTTTAGGTAGAAAATCTGTTATTTGAGTGCAGCCAGCTGAGCTGGTATCAGGTTCCTGGAAGAGCCCAAAGCTCTTTAGCAATCACAGAGGATCAGGACCACAGATTAAAACTCTCAGAGTTCAATCACCAGCAACAGAATCAGACAGACACCAGCGTGCTGCCAACTCAAGGGCTCTCTGACACCACGGGCACCCCCACTGCACCCTCTCGATGTCTCCCAACCAGGCAGTGCCTAGGCTTAGTCCATCTGAGCTGATAAACTAGTCACGTCAACTAACCAAAACACTAATATAAGGAGAAAAGAAAAGGAAAGAACAGCAGCAGGGTAGTAAATGAAGATAGATGGGTTTGTATTAGCATGCAGCTATTGAACTGCAGTGTTACCTAACACATGAGAGCTGTCTGCAGCTGTCTGAGAAGGAAGACAGTCTAATCTCCCCTTTCTTTCCATCAGGGCCGTGCCGAGCTCACAAACAGACCTCTCCGAGTCCCACCCAACAGCCTACGATCCTTAGGTTTCATTTAACCTCCCAAAGTGCTGTGCAGCCTCAAAAGTCTTACACCATAGTGGATTGAGGTTATTTCTAATCCCCAAACATTTGAGCTAAAGGGAGAGCAAGAATCCTCCCCTGCACCAGCAACCAGGTTAGAGGCAAGTAATCCACGACCTTTTTCTAGTAATTTCTGCACGTTGTATTATTGCTACAGAAATACAGAGAAGCTGGTTACATCACTTTCAGATCAGAGATTCACTAAGTCTGCTTATGCCTAAAAAATTATCCACAGGCACACACATACATAAATTAACTAAAGACAGGCCAGGGCGAGTCTGGAGAATTTCAACGTCAAAAGCCAAAGCTTTAGGAAACTGTGAATGTCTGACCACAGCCGCTCAGGGAAACATGCAGGTTATCCAAGTGCTGCCGCTCTCCAGTGTGTTAGCCCAGCAGATCAGTAAAACAGATACCCAGCTAATTCCCATCTAACATGACATCAATCACACCCCAAAAAGTCAAACCTAAGACAGGCATTTTCAGTTCCCTAACTGCTGCAGAAAGAGCGCTTACAGAAACCAGGAGTACACAGAGAAACATGAAAGTCTCAGAAGCAACTGTCAAGTATTGAAGGCAGCCAGATGGAGGAGCGAGCAACAGATAAAAAGGCAAGTGAAGCAACCACAGATTTCTTGCATCTTTCTGTGCATCTGACTTGGGCTATAAAACATTTTCAAGTGGTAAGACACTGCAAAATAAAGGATGTTCTTTAATTTTGAGGCGGCAACCATTCAACTGCAGGAAGACGAGTTGCCTATAGCCTGGTGTTGCAGAAGCAATAACACCACTGCTTTGCTGCTTCCATCCCTTGCAACACCAGGCTGATGACAGAGTGGAGAAATGACAGCGCTGGGACTCAGGCATTTGGTTCAGAACAAATAATGATAGTAATTAAAAGCAGGCAAAGACAAGAATAGTGCTATTAATTCCTTTTTGCATTTAATTTTGGATTCTGCATCTTTTGCTGGAAAAGCAGCAGGCAAGCAATGCAGGACTCATGCTCAACAGCCAGGGTGGAGGCTATTGAGAGCTCTCCCAGGAGAGGCCCAACATGGGCCTTCCAGAGCTCACTGGCATTTTTCCTAGTTTAACATTATCTCAACAATACATTTAGCTGCAGACCTCTTGATTGTGTCTTTCGAGGCACAAACATTTCAGATCTTACCAAGCAAGTATAAATACAACGTAAGTAATGGCAAAGGAAGAACAGCCTTTGCTTTAAAATACATATAACTAAATGATACTTCAATGAAATCAGAAGGAAAATTAGTGATTTCATAGGGTGAATTTTCCCCTGGAAAAACTACTGTTTTTCTAATATGTCAATAGGTCTGTGCACCCCTTAAAAAAATCAAACCATACAACAGATCTAGCTCGTGCAATGCTAGCATGCTAGCACAAATACTAAATAAAATACCAATAATATCAGAGTACTGCCTTTCAAAAGCAGTAAGACGTGATTAAGATAAGAAAGGTGAAGAATGTGCAGAGATTAAAGGAAAGGCACTACAGAAGCGAGAAGGCATATTTGCTGGAGTGGATCCAAGCAGCATTACTACATTCCCAGTTATCTCCCATGTCATCGCCACATGAGATTGCTAAAGCACATCACAACCTGTTACACACCCTGGTTTCATTCACAGCATGCGCTGCACGTTTCTAAACTGGTGTACATCAGCAAATTTGTCATCTTGGGAGCTCTTAACTCACTTCCATTCCATCTTACGTCGGTGCATGGTGCTCACATGTGCTACAGCAAACTGCAGAAGCTTAAGTCCTCAAAGCAACAGATTTTCCTTCCCACTGAGGCAGCACAAATGTGTTTGTCACCTTGAATGAAGCTCACTGCAAACAGCAAAAAGCCCAGCCACACTGAATCATACTGCATATAAAATACATATATGCAGAACCAGCTGGTAGCTATAGGGGTTGACAAAAAAAAAAAATTATCTAATGTCTCTCCTCTTACTAACCATTTCTTTTACAGACCGGATGTTTCCAGCTGTGATACAGAAAGATATAAATAAAGTTTTCCATCCTCTGGCCAAATGAGAGCTCTATTTTAAGCATCTAACATACAATTTGCATACCCTACAAGATTTTCCAGACAAGCTCCTATAGCCAGGTGTTTAAGGGTATTTAGACTCCAATTTCCACCAATTTCATTACATGTTAAATCATATTTGGAAATATAAATGATCTATGAGAGTCTGAGCCAAATGACTTGCCTGAGGTCACAGGAGGCATTTGGAAAGAGGCAGAACCTCAATTTGCCCAGCAGCAAACTTAACTAGTGATAATCTTTCCTCCTGGTACATCAGGGACCTTAGGGGCACAAAAGGAGATGCTTCAAACACCATCTGTGTCCCCATTCCTAGTGGGGTCCTGGCTGCTCCTGTAGCAGCTGACCCTTACCAGCCAGCTGTGGATGCATTTACCACCCTGGTGATGAATAAGGGCAGGGATCTCCTCTCGGCATGGCACAGCATCTTCCTCACCAGGGTGCAAAACCAGTTTCATTACAATGGCACAGGCACGACACCAGTGCTATGGTGGCCACTGCTCACCCAGCACCTACCCAGTGCATGATTTGACCATGCACCAAGTAACTTGTCCCAGGCTCCAGTACTACAGGGACCTCAACGCAGATCTTGCAGATCAAGGTCTGGGGTCCTAACTGCTGGTCCTAACTCCTTTTCTCACCATGGCATCCCACAAGCATGGGGGTAAGCAAGTACCTTAACCCACACTACCCTACAACCTAAATGGCAGGTGTGTAAAATGCCTTCAAATGATAAAAACCAGACAACTCTGATGCACAAAGCCCATCACATCCTGCACTGGGGAGAAAATTAATACAGTTGGCAGTGTGTACTGAACTCAGAGCTGAACTCATGATAAAGCTTTGTGACACGCCCTTGGTTTTCCAAGAAACGTTTGGGTTTGGGAGAACAACTGCAAATACTCCAAACTATAATTAAGTAGAGGTAAAGGGGCAGTTAGTGCTTTTGGTAGCCTAATGTGCTTTCTTCCTATGCATGCAAACAGCCCCATTATTAACAAACTTAAAGCTAAAGATGTGCTTAAATGCATCTGGATCTTAAAACACAACAGGCCAATGAAACAAATAAACAGTGAGGCAGATTTGTACAGACAAAAAAGGAAGCCTGATGCCTGGCTATAAGACAGCCCCATGGGATTGGCACCTGCTGCCATTTGTACCTGGAAAAAGACACCCACTCCTTTCAGTAAGGACTGACAATTGTTTCATGGGAGAACACACTCCATCCCAGCTTTGCTTAATACTCACACCAAATTTCCCTGGACACATGACAATGTCTGGCATTGAAGGAAACCACTTGTGCTTAGCATCCTTGCAAATCAAATCAAGTATCTAACTGCTGGCACGGAAATAACCTGCAGCTTTGTGATATATGGTGTTATAGTATCTTCTAGTCTGGAAATAGATCATCCACTTAACGTATATACCAAAGAGATGAATGGTAGAGGGATTTAATAGCGCCCTTGATAATAGGACCTGTAATGGATTTTTAAAGTGAATTTAAGTCTGAGGGAAGGTACTGCACTGATGCTCCTGGAAACCTAAATCCTGACAAGTACTGTCCCAGGAGCCATTTTCAGTGTGGAAGTGAGAACTTTAAAGAAAAGAGCTGTATAATTCATGAATGGGGGAGCACAGCAAAGGCGCAGGTGGGCTGGTACATGCTTACTCCCAACTCACACGCAAAATGCTCACTTGTATGGAAGCGCTTCATTGCATCTGCACTGTTTTCTGCTCCTGGTCAAAAGGAAAAGGGAGAGGAGAGAAAACCCAGGAGCAGTAAGTTTCTGAGGCACTGGTAGGTTTGTAGTCTAAAAGGAGGCAAAGCTTTCACATGGGCTACAGGAGACCCTTGCCAAGGCCACACCAGGGTCTTTCATGACCCAAGGTGTCACCCTTGATCCTCTCTCCCTGCTCTTCCTCTCTAACTTAACTAAAACTACTTTTCCCCACACCCTGAGCTCCTGTCCTGCCAGTCCTGATGGATCCCACACATCCAGCAGACTTCCATGGGGACACAGGAGTCAGTGCACAGAGATCCTCTGCAGGACCAGAGCCAGAAGCACTAGCCCAGCAACTACTTACATCTACTTTTTTCTGTTTAAACACATGAGTATTCCCTTTGCATGCAATGCAGCATCTTTCCCTGGACTTCAATTGAAAAAAAAAAAAACAAAACCAAAAAAACCACACAAACAAACAAAAAAACCCCACCTGTATGTTCAAAGGAACACAGATGCCTTGTTGTACAAAAGCCATTAAGCACTTGCTTAACCTCAAACACATACGTAAGAGCCAGGATTAACGCCAAACAGAAACAAACAAGTAGGCAAAACCCTCAAATTGTAACAGGGTCAAATGAAAGAACAAGTAATGATTTAACAGAAAGGACAGCAAATGAAAAAATGTGGCCTTTAACAAGATATCACAGATAAGATGGAAAAGGTGCACAAAACAAAGGTACCCTCTTCAGTGACTGCTGCTTGAAAATTGTCTTTTTGCTTCAGTGTTCTACATAAACCACAGCATCTCTGTCACTCAGCCACAGATGTAATACAGTGCAAAGTAGGTATGAATATGCTTAAATAATTCAGGGCAAAAGTCTAAAGAATATGGGCTGCATGAGGTACTTCCTGACATTCATCATCTTCAAGACACAGAAGAGGCCTAACAACTCATGACTGGTGTAGCTGGACTTATCAAATCTCTTTCTTCTCTCACACAGATTACCGTCACAGAAGATCCAGACCATCATGCATTATCCCACTCACTCTTGTGGGAGATGTGTCACTAGAAGGCTGTCAACATTTCCATTAAAATCTATATCTTCAAGTTGAAAATAGGAATTTGCTCTGGGGTGAAACTTGACATACAAGCTTCTGCCTTGGGGCAACTGTTTTAGAAAATGTATTAAGATCCTCCTGTGGTAGAAAAGAACAATATAAAAAAATACCTGAGACTATTATTAATTATAATTACTGTAACCTTGCTTTCTGGGAGACAAAAAGTATGCCTCAGACACAGAGGCCAAGATGTTTAGTACTGGATACCTAAAGCTAGGCTCTTCAAGCTATGTCTTGAGATTAAAGAAGAGATTTCCAAAGACATATATTAAAGTTAAATGCTTCGATTTTTCCAAAGGTAGCTAGAACTGGAATCCTGCAGAAACTTATGTATCTTTTTATGTTACACTGCTGAGCAGCTCTACTGATGAACTTAATTTAAGCACATGCAACTGTCTGATCCTGACTTCTGTAAAAGACTTTTACTAATTTCTGATAAAATTTGGCCTTCAGTCCACATAAACTCTTTTGAAAACGTAGCCTTTGATTCCTCTTGATGTCATCTAATGCTATGCCCTTGAAAACCTCCTCCTTAAACAGAAAGGAGAATTCAAGAGTGTTTGCTTTAGAAAATGTATCTGAAAGATCGACACCGTTCTTGTTCTAGCATGAATTATCTTACTCCTTATCAGCTGCACTTTCAAAATCTTTGGGTTTTTGTTTTTTTTTTTTAATAGGAACATAAGTGATGATTAAAAGGTACATTACGAAAAAAGACTGGGCAACATGGAGATGCAAGATAGAATAAGGAGATGAAAGTGATTTTTCTCTTGCAATGACTTTACTATAGATATTTTATTTATGTTAATGTAATTATGTTAATGTAAACAGTGCAACATTAGCATCCACAACAGCACAACAAATCAGGAGGTGCAACACACCAGGCACCCCGACACAGCTAACCTGTGGAGCTGCAGCACATCTGACTACAGTCTCTGCTGCTGCGAGGGGCAGTGGGAGCAGTACGTGGCCAAAGTACTCACGCACAGATTGACTCTTCAGGTACACAGAGTCCGAGACAAACCCTGGGCATACAACATGCAGTCAATCTGTACCCATACACAAGCCATTATCCAGCATTTCTGACCATCAGACAGCCCAGACAGAACTTAAATGAAGAATTTAATCCAGCTACGGCCTCATCTGGAAAAACAGTGACACACAAGCCTTGCTCTGTACATGACTTTTGCTCCCCAAGCCTTAAATGGTGCAAAAGGGTTAACATAGTCCCTTATTCCAAAACTTTACCCCAACTTTGGCTCACATCCCCATCACAGTGCTTTCCTTACAGAGGGTCCCCCTCCTGTTAGGGCTGGCTGCTGGCACGTATGCCTGGGTGGAGACCTCTCAAGGAGGAGATGGTCTTAAGAGGAAAGCTGAGAGGGTTCACAGGGTACAGAAAAGCTGGGGAAAAGATGCCCGTGGCTGAAGCATTAAAAAGAGCATTTGCCTGGCAAGCCAGGAATCAAAGCGTGCTGATTTAACACAGTAACAATCATTCAGCACATCTCCTGTAGGTTGAAAAATCCTCCCCTCCTCCATAGGATAAAGATGTGAGGCCATTAAGCGGAGAAGAAGGGTAGAGGGAGCAGTGTAAGCTCTTGGGAGAAGTTAGTATGCAAGTTAATATGAACAGATTAAGCCTTTCGGCAGCCACTCTGCCCGTCTATCGCAACACACATACCGTAACTGAAAGCTGAATATGAAAGCTGTCAGACTGACAGTAACCACTTGCCTCCTCCTTTCCCTCCCCACAAAGAAGGAAGACAGTTCAAATGCTATGCTCCATGAACATGGGCGATAAGCAGATTTCCCTCCTAAATAAAGGCAAAACCAATTCCTAAATGCCCCAAAATGTCCTGGACATTTAGCATAAAGACAGTCAAGGTTCAGCTACTGGCAGAGGATGATATAAATCAGGATCGAAACTCACCCATGGGATTGCTGGCTCATCTAACCACCACACCTGCCCATAACATCTTGCTTAACCACTATCATTAACCATCCGTTTTTGTGCAGCTCTGCATTCATTCACAAGTTGTTAAACGGAAAAGAAATACATCGATCTCCAGGATTTACAATTATAGCACAACACATGGCTGGGTTTATTAGGTGAATCAAGCCTGCACACACACAAAAAATGAGCCTCTGTGAGCTACACTTATGAAAGACATCAATTTCTTTGGGAAGCTTGTGCAGTTACAGACCATGCAATACTTCTTCTGTACATTATTTAAAGAGGGCTTCAAGTCTCCAGCACCATCACTTTGGTCTGATGGAGAGGTCCTACCCATTGTCACAAAATGAGGCTTATTGAACCATTCTGAAGAACTCAAGAGAACCATGCCCCCTCCTCGGTTCAAAACCCAGACAGAAAGGCTCCCACTCACAGCTATGCTCTGCAGGTTTCCAGGCACAGTGGTTTCAACCACAAGCCTATTACCTCTCTCTATGAATGTTACTACACTACCACAGTTACGTTCTGTGGTTTTATTTTTAAGGCACACTATTAATTTTACTATAAAACATACATCTAAAGCCATTAGACTGTGACGAAAGCTCTAAACCGAAGAACCTACTTACCATTTTTTATGAACATAAGCCTGTAACAAGAAAAGAAAACAAAAACCCAAAACAGCAAAGTGAAAGCCTCACAGAGACCTACTCGTGCACTATTGCTCACTATACTGGGACCTTTGCAGGTCTATGCTAGAGAAAAACAAAATGTGCCTTTCTCAGAATAGAAGTCATCAGTCATCTCCTAATGGCCAAACACGCCACTTGACACTGAAAAGAGTTTCTCTTCAGTTTATGGTAAAGGACAAGGAAACACAGTGCCACTGCTTTTGAGGGCAAATTGATCAGAGTCTATCAGGAAAAATAACCTGGGGTTTAATGCACCCCATAAAAAAAATCCGAACTATACAAATTTAGCTTTTTTGCCTTTGTGCGTTTGTAGCAAATTTTGCAGAGTCTGGCATTCATGAGTTACAAAATACAAATGGCCAAAAAGATATTAAATTTAAGTGCCCAGACAATTCACATATTATTAATGACTATGCGTACATAATCTCTAATCAGGCCCAGAAATGCCACCCCACCAGTGCAGCAAGCAGCCTGGGGGCCCACCACCCCGTTTGTGCACAGGCCTCCATACAGCAGATACCTCCCCATCTATTCATACATCATCTGCTCAATTAGTCACTGCAGTATATTATATTTTCTGGTACCCGAAATCCACATTTGAGAAGAAAGTCAAAAGAGGCATGGGTCAGAAACTAACTGTGAGCTAGTTATTGAGCTGCTATTTCTGCCAGCACAGGCCCAACAAATAATGTTGAAAAAAATTCTGCAGACATAATGGCATTGCAATGCAAGGGGAATATAAAATGTTAAAATGCTACATGACATCAACGAGAAGGCTCAACACAACAATGACCCTGCTACAGAGTGCACTGAGGAGAACAAACTGGGATGTGTGGGTATGGCACTCCTGAAAACGCTCTTTCAAGAGCCAGTTCCAAGTGACTGCTGTACTAGTAAAAGCCATACAAGAGCTGTCTCTGTCTAGAAACACAGAGGACAACTAAAGTTTTAAATTGGTTTTCACTCAACAGTAGCAGAACAGGGGTTCAAGCACAGAAAATAGCAGCTGGAGGACAAGCAAGTTTTCAATATGCAAAGGCAGAGAAATGTCAAGGCTGAAATGGCAGCAAAAAATATGAAGAGCACCACATGCCACACAAAAAGCAAACCAACCTCCAGATGAACACGCACAGACAGACGCACTTCCAATGTTTTTAAGACATAAGAGCCAATCTTGCAGCTCTGTAGAACAGTCCCTGGTAAGAGATCAGATGGCAGGAGGATTTATGTTAAACAGTTTTCAGAGCCTGCTGGAAGCCCCCAAATGAATGCTTGATAAAGCTATTTTCTCAACAGAAAATCATATAGAACTGTGATTTAAAATTTAAAAGAACAAACTTAAAAGAACTGCCAGGTACCCTTGCTACGTGTCTCATGTGAACAGCCCTGTTCTGCAATCACTGAAGAAGCTCTTATAGCTGATCAAGCATGCCTGAAACGCACAGCAAAGCAAAAAGGGCCGCATCAGTGCTACAACAACAACAAAAAATTATTTTCTCACATCTCTCCCCCCTCCCTAGCTTAGATGTATTTGTTCCTGGCAGAGACTTACTGAGGGTGACAGTTAAGGAGCTGAGCACAGAACACCATCATTTTTCCCCACATATGACAAATGCACCAAGAAACCACTGCCAAAAACAGCAGGCAAGGTATTTGCAGGACTGCAAGAGGCCAGCCATTCCCATATTATCCGCACCTAACATTTTGATGAAGTAAAGCACCATTTAGAGGATTTCTGATACATCAAGGCAGAGTAGCAGTTTCACTGCTTGGTCTCCACCCAGCATCAAACGTGGCACAGCAAGGAGAGCACCTGGGGACCATGGTCAGAGGGATGCAGGGGTGCAACGGCAGCTGGAAGGCTGAAAGAGCAGCCAGAGCAGGAGGCAATGCGGTCACCGCCACTGCAAGATGCAATCCCTCACACTATCTTGAACCAGGGGAGCAGGTGAAGCAGATCTGAAGCACCCCAAGGGTTAACGTCACCTATCTGTCACATAGGAATTCTAAAGAGGGGAGAGGGTTCATCTCAAATACTACAGTAGGAAGAAGGACCCACTTACAACACGAAAGAGAGGTACAGTTTGTGTTGAACTGATAACTCATCTAGCCTTGGCTAAATAGATGATATATTTCTTGCGAGTTCCAGCCACTCTCCCAGGAACACTGATGCAGCTTCTTGGTATGAATCCAAGGGAGTTATCTCTCAGTCATTCTGCCTCGGTGTTAAAGATAGGAAGAAAAACGTCCTTTGTGAGTAATTCCAAATTGTTCTCCAACTGAATTACCTGCAAGGATCTTACAGAATCTCCTTTTCCAGAAAGGGAGGTGAGGTTATTTTAGAAAATACATGTAGTCCTATATTTTTAGCCCCATGAACCTACATTACAAGAAGTTGTAGACTCCTGCTGCTGCCATTTCTCAGTGTTAAAAGTACATGCCTTTTGGCAGATCCATACACCAAAGCGCAGAAATGAGCACTAAAACATTTTGCACCCTTTTTCTGACATGAACCTTTTTTGTTTCCTACAGTTGCTACTGAGCTTGGGTTTTTTCTCCTCTAAAATTTCTTAAGTCTGACATTTAAAATTTTGAAGTTTTCACAAGACCTCCTCTGCATTTTTCACCCAGCTGAACTCCCTTTCATTAGTTTAGGTTTAGTAACAATCTTCCTTCCCATGCTCCCTCCCATCTTGTAGTACTGAACATACATGGAACAAGTTGCAAGATCCTAACACATTGCAAGCTTACCACTTGTAGTACTTCTTCCTTTTCTCAAAGCCCCATAATCCCTCTTGGACAACAGAGAAATACTGTGGATAAAAGTTTGCAAAGCAGCAACAGTAGTGATGGAAACTGGGTCTGAGCTAAGTGACATACCTCATCGTACGTACTCGTGGGTTCAAGCCAGCAAGCACTGTAACTAGAGACGGTTCTTTAAAGAGCCCTTTGGCAGGAATGGTTGATTTTCCATACGCAGCTTGAACACTGGTGATCAAACCAGTACGAGCCATGAGCCATCAGCTTCTCACCCTTGCCCAACCACTACTCTGAGCTGCAAGCTGTCTACAAGGGAGGCACATGCTCTCCTGTGGGAGATAAGGGAGGAGGATTGGGGGCCAGAGGAAGGACAGCTGTGTGTCAGGATGCAGATTTAACCTCAGCCTTAGGCTTTATTCACATATGGCAATAAAAATCAGGAAACTGCAAAACTTTCCAAGACTCACGTGGGCATTAATTCCACATAACACCTGCCAGTTTCAGTTCATCCAGCTCAGCTGTCTGGGGAAAGGAGGAAGGTGGGACATCTACAAAAGGAAGCTTTACACAAGGGCTTTAATATATAAGGGTTAGGGACTCCGAAGGAACAAGAAACTTCCTCCCAAGCTAATGTGCATCCGTCCTTGACTATAAGCTTCAAGGTAAACAGTCTCGTCATGTGCATGCTGTGCGCTCTCCACATTTGGCATGGACATCTCGCTCCATAATGATCAAGACTTGTGAGCGCACCAGGAAAAAATTTAAGCCAAACCTGGTGGAACATGCTTTACCAGAGGAAGAACCAGGAGTCATGTTGGATACTTCAGAGATTTTTCTGGCTGCATCTGAGCTGAACATTTTACAGCACTGGCTGTGTCTGCACGAACGGAGCAGAGATTTCTCATTTCATACATCATTTACTCCTGCAGTGATTCTACAAAGTCACAACATGTCCTTAACACACAGAAGAGAAGAAATCCATTCTTCTCATGGTAATGGTTAAGGCTGGAGATACTGAGCATAGATTTCTCTGCACAGCAATGCCACTTGCTACAGGATAATCATATGTCCTTAATAGAGAAATACAAGACAAAAACAGGAAAGCGTCAACTCCTTGCAATCAGAGGACGATGGTTACAACAGGAGGTTTGCCACAGCTCTTAACAAGTTATTTATGTGCAAAGCTCCAGCCATAAGTGGAGAATAATTCTCGCTGGAAGCTACTGACAACGTTTTTAGAGAAGAACAGGTGCCCGTGGGTGGTCAATAGATGGTAACTTTAAGCATCCAGACCCTTTTACATAACTTGGGGTACCAACACCAGTTAAACCAATCAAAAGAACTATGACACTTGTTCCCAAGTTCAGCTTTGGCTTAAGTATCTTATCTGGATCTAGATGTCTTCTACTTGACCTTTGCCATCACGCTGCTCCTCTCCCACCTCCCTACCACCCCTACAGACAGTTACAGCTCTCTAATGCTGCAGAACGGCCTTGTCCACTTGCTAAGGTTTAAGCCATATTGTAGACTGGTGCTAAAGCACAACAACCACCACTGGAAAAGAGGGGAGAAGTATTAAAAAAAATATATATATATATATATATACACACACACATATATAAAAGAGCTAGCAAGAGAACTAGGAAGCAAAAGGAAGAAGACATGAAGACTGAAGAAAAAAAGATTTAAAGTGTAACACTGCTAGTCAAGGTTGCATGGGTGTTGATCATTAGAGCTGGGTCACACATGTAGTCCAAATAAGCCGGTGACAGACCTCTCGAAGAAAAGCAGAAAAAATGGGGCAAGCACAGCATGATGCATCACCTATAACAACTGACTGCAGTGAGTCAGAGGGGCTTAGGAAGGTCTAAAATGTCACCAATTAAAGCCACCAGTTGAAATTTAACACAGGCCAACAAAACTTCTGTTGTCCAACGGATCCCTGACAGCCATCTTGGAATAAAATCAGAGGTTACAGGCAATTTTATATCCTAGAAAGCAGCACTACCATATGAATAAACTGGTTACTCTGATTGCAAGTCTCACTAGAGATATCCCAGTCGGAGCCGACAGGAAGATGGCTAAGCAAATTACTTCAGGGCAGTGGTAAAACAAGTTCACTGACTTGCATTAGAAATTTCTTTCCATCTTCTGCAAAAAGTCAGAATTTGCTTTGGAGGGTGTGGAGGGAAAGAACACAAAATTTAATCAGATGCTTAATGTTACATCCCAAATCTATCTGGAAAAGTCTGGCAAAGGAAGTACACTTTAAAATGTTACCCAAGGAGAAGGGACTAGCAGTAGGACAGAGCATGTTAAAGTGAAAAATGAAATTAAGGGCTCAAGGGAGTATTTATTAAAAACCTATTACTATGAGATTTTTCATGCCGCTGTTTCCTTCCCAAAACACTGATTTACTAGAGATTAGCAAAGATGGGAAAGGACATACTGAAAGAGTACACAAACTAATATATGTATCATATAATTTATACAAGATCACTCTGCCTGGTGTCCTGAGGGCCAAGAACAGAGCCAGCAGCCTGGAATCCCTCTGTGCTGCTTTAGCAAACAAACAAGACCCCAATTAACTTCACTAGACACAGACCTCAACAAAAATCCTGTGTCCTGGCTTATGCACACTCCACCTAAACATAGATTTGGACCAGCAATCTGTGTCTTGGGGCTCTTCTAACCCTCAGAAATTATTAGAAAGTGTTTGATGCTAAGCAACAGGTCAATTATCCCGAGCCAGTATGAGGTGCCCTCAGGCATCTCTGACTTTCTGCCCTGGACCTGCTTTCATAGGCCAAGCTAGCAGTCAACAACAGTTGGTCTCAGGGTCTTCCTGGTGGCTATGTAGGAAAACAACACCTATGTCTGGGTGCTCCATCTGCTGTGATCTGAACCTAAATATTCCGAAACATTTTAGGGCAAAACCTCCTATGTGTGCTACAAAACAGCATCCCTTAGTTGAGCTCCTAGAAACAGCTCCCAGTACCTTTTAATATGCAACTCCTTTGCATATGTATTTGCTCTTTCCAGTTGGGACTGTCTCCAGCTGGATCCAAAAACTGAGCCTCTGATATGCCTTTCTTCATACAGATGTTGGTCCTGTACAGTTCTTGAGACTACATGAAAGGGCAAACACAGGGGCTCAGGCAGTGCAAGCATAAGCAGCTGATCCAACACAAGCAGCATGGCAAGGAGCGCAAGCCATGCAAAGCCCCTCCAACAAATCACCCATCGGCAGAGGCTTGGAACAAGCACCCTCACATGCTTGGTGTTAAATGTTGCTGTTTGAAAGGGCTTCCAACAAATGCTCATTATAAATTCATGGCTGCAGCTGACCCCCATTAGAAAGTGTTTTATTAAATTAAAACATCAATCCCAGAAATACATGTTTGCTTAACGGACGTAAATGATTTGGGGACCTCATGCTGCAAGCCGTAAAATAAAATCAAACTGTGGCAAAGCCGAAGAAATTAAGCCATAAAGAGAAAGCAGTGGGAGGAATGCAGAGACCTCTTGCCAAAGGGAAGCTGCTTATCACAGGCTTGGTACAGATCTAAAAACTCTCAGGTATGCTACATCCAGACAAAAAAAATTCAGCAAGTGAAAGCAATTATCTAGCCATACTCAGACACCAGGTACTAAGGCTATTTGAGAATATAAAAAGCCTGATTTTACAGACCCTAAGTGTAGATTTTCTTTCCGACAGGTTTCTACATTTGCTTCTGTACAGAACTGGCTACATCATTATCGTTAGGAATTGTTGGGGGTTTTTTAAGCAAGGAGATTGCATTGGTCCCAGGATGTTCAACTGAGAGTCAAATCCTGCCTACGCTACACCACCACTGTTATATTCCCTTTATCAGCAGTGCTGTCCTGCAAGCCAGTCTACAGGGGTTGCAAAAAACCAAAACAGCAACAGCAACAAAACCACCCAAAACAAAACAAAACCCCAAACCAAACAAATAAAAAAAAAATCAAAATCGCAACCAAAAACCCCAACACACTCTTTATCACTTCACCTCCAAACCCAGAGAAGATTGTAGACACTGCTGCATCCCAGAGGTTTCACTTCATTTCCACTTTGAGGTCTACATGCTGCAGCATTCAGTTTTTTACCCTTCAGAAAAGCTCAACTGCAATGAGCTACTTGGAGCATTTGCCCCTTTACTTGCACGCCTGAACAGGAGGCACTGAACTGATATCAATCCCCTCTTCTGGCTCCGAGATCTGCTGGAAACACCAGTCCCAGCATCTCTTTGGAAAGCCACATGAGCAAGGTCCCAACAAGCTGCACAAATTGCAGTTCAGATCGTTTTAAGGGCAGACACACGATACAAGAATTTCATTTCAAAATCCAAACATGCACCCTCCTCTTGCCCCTAAGAGAGATGTTCTCTCCAACCCCAGTTTATTGCAGATAGCAGCCCTTCAGACTATCCTCCTGTCTCTTTCAGAGGTACAGATGATATGCCCTGTCCAGCAGACCCAGCCAGCACAGGTTTGGTTTATATGATGCCGCCTTGCTCAGAGGCATACTAGCAGCTGCTCGTTAACCCTTTTTGAAATGGCTGCATCCATCCTTTCTCCACACCAAGGTAAGATCAAGTCGTTTCATTTATCCATTCCATGTGTTTATTTAGCCATTTCATGGGTTCAGAAAGCCTCTTCAGCGCCTACCCAAGGAAAGCGATATGTATTCCCGCAGGCAGGCAGAGGTTAGAGGCAGCAGCCCCACAGGCAGGAGCACTGTGCTTTCACTGCCCTTCAGCACAAGGGAATCGCAGGAGCTTCACAGGAGCAAGACAGAAGAAATCGTAAGGCTCAGCAATGCAGAACCTCCATATGTAACAGCACAAGTTGTCAGTCTACATGTGTTAGAAAAAACAACTAGTTAGTTAATTTTCTCAAGAAAATATGATTTTCCAGGGCTTTTACAGGGTCTGGCATTATTGAAGCTCCACTCCTACAACAGACACACTGGCTGCTGTGCCAGCGAATGCAGAACACGCTCTGTTTGCACACAAGGGCCCATCTGTTCCATATCTCACAACTGGATCCAAGAGCTCCACTGTTTTTATTTGTATTGCCATGCCCACGGGAATGTCTTTATCCTATGCCATGGACAAGCATGTCTGAAAAAGGACACTGTCATCATCATTACTCAACTATTTTTGTGCTCTCCCTCCCTGGAGCTGAACTCTGCCAGCTACCAAACACTGAGGACAGAAACTCTGGGGCATTTATCACCAGGCTTCAGCCCAGTTTGTCCATTGCCATCCACACGGAGCAACTGACAACCAAAGCGCTTTAGGTTTCAAAGCATAAGGCTTAATCATTGTATTTTATAACCTCACCACAGAGCAGAATAACTGAATTAAAAGATGATGAGAAGCAGAGAGTCTGCTGACCCAATGCAAGTGTTATGATGTTGGGAGATTTTCTTCAGCTAGTTACGTATCAAGGATGAAATCACATCCCTAGAAGACATCTCACCAAAGCCTCAGCTTTCAGCTTTGAAATGAAACCAGTTTGCAGTGTCCCATAACACCCCTGCTACCTTTCATTTCAGATTAATGTTCTGGGCACTGCCAGAGATGGTCACTGCCACTTTAGGACCCAAAAGACCTTGAAAATGGCTTGCCAGCCACCTGAAACCATTATCCATAACAAACTGCCTTCAGTTAAAGGCAAGAGGCTACAATACTAAAATCTAAGATTTCATTTACCACTTATTTGAACACAGCTATATAACAACAAAGAATAAAACAGCTTTGATTTTTTATTCCCTTTTTGGGTATCTTCCAGTTTGTACCAATCCACAAAGTCCTGTTTTCAGGCCAGCCTTCCCCAGAGTTAATCCTCACATGAGCCAGAGTCACTTCTTATCTCTCCCTTCTCAACGGGCTTTCTGATGAATAAAAAACATCCCATTTTGGTAACTGCTTTTATTTGGGCAATATCCCGCCTTCCACAACCTCTCCTTTATATCACTGCCAGTGAACCTGAGGAGGTTTTTGGACTCTTTCCTTGAGCAGTGCAGACACTGCTTGTATGACGATCTTTTAATTGCAAATGTTTTCACATGGTGCAAGCACACCGTATTCCACCAGGATGCGTGTCGTGGTTTCACCCCAGCCAGCAACTAAGCACCACGCAGCTGCTCACTCACTCCCCCCCCACCCAGTGGGATGGGGGAGAAAATCAGGAAAAGAAGTAAAACTCCTGGGTTGAGATAAGAACGGTGTAATAGAACAGAAAAGAAGAAACTAATAATGATAACACTAATAAAATGACAACAGTAGTAATAAAAGGATTGAAATGTACAAATGATGCGCAGGGCAATTGCTCACCACCCACCGACCGACCCCCAGCCAGTCCCCGAGCGGCGAATCCCTGTCCCCCACTTCCCAGTTCCTAAACTAGATGGGACGTCACATAGCATGGAATACACTGTTGGCCAGTTTGGGTCAGGTGCCCTGGCTGGGCATCAGAAGCTGAAAAATCCTTGACTATAGTCTAAACACTACTGAGCAACAACTGAAAACATCAGTGTTATCAACATTCTTCACATACTGAACTCAGAACATAGCACTGTACCAGCTACTAGGAAGACAGTTAACTACATCCCAGCTGAAACCAGGACAATGCGTCACTTCTGAATATACAGGTGCTACAGAACTACCCTGCAGTGTAGCTGGGAGGCAGGACTTGTTGCTTTCCCCACTATATTTTCCTGCTGGCTCTGATAGCACTGTGAGGTTAAGACCAGATTCACAAGCAGACAAAAGCTACAACCTGCGACCAGCACGTGTTATCTCTGCATCCTCAACCATTAATCCTGCCGCAGCTTGGGCTGGGACTACCTTATGCCCGACCGAGGCAGAGCAAACAAAGCAGCTGAGGGCTCAGCTCCCCTGCAGCAGGGCGCAGAACAACAACCTGCACCTGAACACAAGCACCCCAAGACTGTAAATCATTCAGGTGCAAAGTGGACCCATTTGGCTGACAGCACAGGCACCAGTACCAGGTGCATTAAGGGGAGAGAGGGAGAGACTGATGCTGAATCCAGCCCCGAGACTTCAGTCGTGCAAATGAAACTCACCCCCTAGTTTACACCCCTCTGTAACTGTCCACACAGGGCTATGCAAGAATGAATTAGTTGATACTTCTGAATTACTTATTCTCTAAGTGCTCTGTAAAACTAAGATTTTTATTAAAACTTAACTCACCTGTTTTATCGTTCAATCAAATGGCAAAATGGCTAGGAAAGCATTGCCTTGTTAGCTCTCACAACAGTTCAGCAGATTAAAGGGGGGGGGGGGGTTTAAATATTATATTAAAATAAATCATTCTGAAAGGAATCATTAAATTCCTACCACAGACACAACTTGTTTTAATGACACAGAATTACACTGTAAAAGGTCTTACGTTTTACACTTCTGCAGCATTGGCACCCACAAAGCTGAAGTGCATCGTATCAATGTACACATTAAATACAACTGCTACCAAAAAAAAAAAAAAAAACCAAAAACAAAGCCTTACTGATTTCTGACATTAACAAGAGAGTCCATCGTGCAAGACTGGAAAAGACTGAGTTGCAAGGATCCCTGTGAAAGAGGAATAGCTGCAGAATGGAGACTGGAACAAGTGCAGCTTGCCAAATTCTGCTCAGTGAGAGCTCCACAAACTTCCACAAAATGCAGTTCAGAAAAAAGGGGGAAAATCCATCTGCAATCCCACCTACAACAGGTAAGGCACATCTTTGGGGGGGGGGGGTTAACATCAGCTCCTAAGAAATCCATAAATCCTGATACTAACAAAATTAATGGTCTAAAGTTCCTCAAGTGACTCAAACAGTCCATGTTGTTTCAGGTTCAGCTTTAAGCAGCTTGCTTCTATTTTCTGATACACGAAGACTCTATAGAACCTGTTAGGCAGCCCAAAGATTTGGGAGGCTGAAGGGATCTTCCAGTCTTGCTTTCTGCACCACCAAGACACTGCAGGAAAAAGGGTGGGAAGAGGAGGACTTCTAAGCTTTAGAGTCATTCAAGCCAGGGTATGAGAAACTGTCCACCTGAGGCCTAGACCACTTTAAACATTAATAGTAGGAATTACATATAAAGGAACATCTTTGACTTTCCTGCAAATATTGATGTCATTGTGCCAATGTCTGGCCCAAGTATTCCCTCCTATTTGGGGCCTTGCTTTCACAGCTAGAATGCTGGGTGCAGCTCTACTCACCTCCAGTTAAAAACAAACAAACAGGAGTACAAAAAAAATCTAGCAATACAAAGCAGTAGGATATCAAAGCTTTTAAAAATGGTTTTTAGATAGGAGAAATTAAACAAACTAGGACTCTCCACCCCAGAAAGAGGGCAGATTAGCTCAGAGGACGTGAGAGAACTCTGCAATGCTGAATGATAAAAAGCAAAAGCAAGATATGGTTACTCATTGCACCTCCCCAGAAGTCGAGAGCACCTAAGAAGCTACCAGGTAGCAAGTTTACAACTTGCTAAATGACAAAAGGGAGCCCTCTCATGGTCTTTGCCCAAAGCCCTGCTACTAGTAGCACTGGGGAAGGTGGTCCCCTGGCTTGGACAAGTTTGGAAGTTACGCTCTCGCACAACCACAGGACTGCCAAGGGGCACAAGCCCTTGCCAGCCACGGCGTGTGTGATTCTGTAGCTTCTCCACTCTCCCGTTGCTGCTGTGACCACTTTTTCTTGGCCATGTTGCCCAGCTCAGTTGCATGCAGGTGAGTTAGCGCTTCCCAGACAACCTAAATGTTCTTCACAAAGTATTTCCACTGGAATAAAAAGTGTTTGATTCAACAGTCTCTAAAAACGGTTCTCCACATGTAGTTAAGAGCCTACCTCTTAACAGACATGTAGAGGGACTAAGAAGCCACTCAAAGTCCCTGCGCAGTACAGCCCAGGGGGAAAGGCTGAGGAACAACACGACCAGGTGATATTTTAGGCAGTGGAGCAGCAGCTCTCCCTATCACTCTCTCAGCTTCATCTGACATACTTTCCTCTCTGCAATGGGTCAGTAAACTTCTATTTTATATACGTTACTTAAAACACATAAAACTTTTACAACATGCCACAAGACTTCCTCTAGACTTCTCAGATTTACAATTCTTAATGAAGAATGGAAGTTAAAAGGAGCTGAGTTTTGACCCAAAGAAAAAGAAATGCTATTTAAAAAGCAACAGGGGACAATAATTGCATAGAACAAAGTTGTTATGGGAGCATTAATGCCCTGAGGTGGCTGTGAGCAGTCTTTTCTCACCTACTCATCAGTTCTTAATTTTTAGCTTAGTTCATAGGTCCTGCCAAATTCCCAACAGGCTTCACAAACTCAACATATGGCTCCAGTGAAATGCAACTACCCACAGGGCAGGGAAGTTTTTATCTTGTTCCACTCAGGTATTGGAAGAAATAAAGATTTCAGGCAAAGACAACCAGACACGCATTGTTCTTACAAAATTTTTATCACTATGCAAGGTGAGCCAAGAAAACTTTTTAGTACCTTCTCTGACTAAATGAACAGATCTTCACCTCTAAACTTAAGATGATCAGCTGAGACAAGAGTGTCTCAGTCAGAAGCTCAGACCAACAACCTGCCCTCCCCTTCCACCTATCAGGATATCATAATACTTTAAATGCGAAAGCAGAGCATCTATCAATTTCTGAGCATATGAAAGCTCAGATCATCGCAATTTCTTGCAATGCATGAGCTGCACCCAACTCAAGTCCTGGATATATAAATTATTTTGCAAATGATGCAAACCAAGTTAAGATACAAACACAGCTTGCAGACCAGAAACCAGCACTGGTGGGGCACAGCCAGCCTTCAGTAACCAAGTGAGCGTTTATTCTCTAAACAAGTTATAAAACCACTGGGACTGACAAATCAGCTTTTACTGTATAAATTCATGCATTTCAATGTCTGATCTACGGTCATTCTGATCTGGGCACACATTACACTGACTTCACACCAAAGGAAATGACCATTCTACAGACAGGGCAACAAGCTGTAACTGCGTGTGCTTGTGTTGCTTACTCCAGCCCCCGGACAGCATTGGCCTTCCAGACACTGAGGTTGTTTTGCAGAGTTAGATCCCCTAACTATGATGGTATCAGACCTGAATCAGACATATATTATTACTACAGGAGCCCATTTTAAAGAAAAAAAGGCCACAAACCTTATACCTACCCAGCCAGTGTTTATTTGATGGCACATACATAGATATGACTCCATGTGTCTCCTGGCTACCAAACTAGGAGCATGTAAAAATAGAAGCAAATGCACCTCACCACCCATCTGCCGCTCCAACCCATCTCTGGATCTGCTGCGCCGTTTGGCAATTCTCTGCAAGAATGTTCCCGAACATCCCGTGCTCTTGAACATGATGCTCAAGAGCCCCAAAGCAAGGCACGCTGCTCCTTCTTGTTTAAGTGAAGCAATGAAGTACATTTCCTACAAATGTTAAACTGTGCTTAACATTCTCCCAAAGCCTGTCTGAATCTTGTCATCTACCAAATGCCTCCGCACTGAGCTGCACAGTTCTAACCCCAGCTGCAACGCCAACACAAGTCTTTTTAATACAAAGGAGACTCTTGAAGGACAAACGACATTTCTTCAGCTCAGAGTTCTTCAGCCCTCTGTCAGATGAGTACTCAGCTAGGGGAGCACTGATGCAGATACTTTAAAATTATATAAATAAATAAAGAGCTCATTTTTTACTCTGCTCGCTCACTCTCCCCCTCCCTTTAAGTAGGTCACTCTGCCTGCTATGGAAATCAGCTCATCTTCAAAGCAGGTTTGCTCGTCCCCCTCCTCATCTCCTTAATATCAGAAATGTGCAAAGCATTGTAAGAGCAAAGGCTAATTTCAGACTAATTTTATTTATTCCTGGCATGGGTATAAATATGAAACTGTATTTACTTTTAAAAAAAACCCTGCAACATGAAAAACAAACAAAAGCTTGCAAGGTATCTGCCATATGGTTAGTTCTGAATTTGGTACATAGCTACAAGTCCAAGTCCCTGACAGATAACACAATGCAAACGGAATACAAAGGGTCTTTGTGACCTAGCAAAGGGGAGGGGGGACGGGGGAGAAAAAATTATCTCTTGAATTAGCCTGTAAAAGCTCAAGGGACTGATGTGAGAGAAGCCCAGCTCATACCAATTTCAGCCTGAAAATTAGGCCCTACTTTTTTATTTCTTTAACCTAACATAGAGCTTTCCAATTCATACTGCCAATTAATACGGCACACAAGACAAGCCTGATCCTAACCCCACTGAAGTCCTTGGAAACAACGCAGCTTGCACCTGTGCTGGTAAAAGTGAGCTCCTTGGGTTCTTCCCAACCCACCCGCATGAAGGGATGCAGGCAGGATCCACTCATCAGAAGAATTTACAATCCAGACAGGCTGGGCTACAGGGTTTTAAACACTATCAGCGGTTTGAGCTGTCCCCATACAGACTCACACAAAACGTTCATGCTGATTGAACCAAGCAGCTTCTTCTAATTTCAGCCTAGATCACTGAACACGCAAGGCACCACCTTGGGGGGGAGCTGAGCTTTCCTCTGGGGTGCAGGGCACCCTGGGCTCTTGCAGACTGCAAGGATGGCAGCTACTGCTCAGCTCCTTTTAGGAAGCTCTGGGCGCCTGGCAGGATTGAGTATGCATACTGCAGAAAATGCAACTAAAGGCATGAAAAGAAATTCTAGTGCTCACAGCAGGCAAATACTGAAAAGTTTTATCTAATAACATCCAAAAAAATGAGTCAAAGAAAATGAACCTCAAGAATTTCATTATTACTTGAATGCCCATATCAGCAATTTTGGTTTTGTTTTGCTTTAAAAAAAAAAAAAAAAAAATCAGCATTTTCAAATTCAAGTATAAAGGAATTTCCTAAGACTGGAAAAGCATTTGCCTTAAGCACCTCTGAAGATAATCACCTGGTACAAGACCCTGACACAGCATGTTCAGCAAAGTTCTCCTAACGCACAATTGTGCAACTTCAGCCTCTTCTTTTGCTCCATTGATCCAGTCAGAAGACTCGTAGATCAGCTTTTTTTTCCCAACTTCCAGCTCTTTAAGGTTTTAAGCCACAGCTCAGCGTGGAGATGTGAGAAACGCAAAGGAAGGAGCAGGCAAAAAAGGAAAAAAAATTTTTTTTTTTTTTTTTAAACTTCTAGGGGAAAGAGGTAGAGGCTGTAAGTCTGATGCTGCCTCTAACAGCAGCAGCATTTTGCCTTCTGGACAGCAGAAAGGGAGCCTATGGCTAAGAAACAAGAAATAAGCTCAGTAAATATGTAACCACATTAGGTCTGTGCAGGAGGAGCTGTTGCTGGTTAGCAATGTTCAGCACAAGAAGGACCTGCAGCACACTGTACCCCTGGCACCACAGTCTCTTCTTCCAAGTCAGAAGGAATTATTTCACAGGATGTGAAGTGAAAAGATTCTATTCAAAGCTTCCACTTACATTCAAGCTTCCTTAACAGTTTAAGGATTGGGTTCCAGACTTGAGTACTGTCCACTGCACTGAACCCGAAAGCACTGCCCATACTCTTAAGCCATGTTTACTGCCAGGACACACCTGCCAAAACCTGAGGTTTAAAAAATCGTAATTGCAATAGGCCTGGAGGCTTCTGAATTTGGAAAAAGCATTATTAATATTAAAATGTAACATTTTATAGTGGGAAGAAATAAAGAAAATAGACAGCACTGTGCCTTAAGCCCTAGAATCATCTGGGATTTTTGGCAGCACATGCTGCAGAAGACAGTAGCAGCTGTCAAGTCACAGCTGGAGTTGCCTCTGGTGAAGGTGATTGAGAAATGGGATCAAGAAAAAAAACAAACAACAGGTAAAATTCAAGGTAAAATGAAATGCAAGGACAGACAACTGAGTTAACAGGCTTTCCTTGCTTGCAGAGCATCTAGATTGTTCTGCGTTGCATATTTCTCTTTTTCATTCAAGTACAGCCCCTGCTTCCTAACTTACCCTTTACAAGTTCTTTTTTATTACCACTTTTCTTGCATTCTCAGCATCCCGTTTTGCAGGGAGGTCCGTGAGACTGTAAGGTCAGTGGCCTCATAACATCTGTGGGGTCTTAAACTAGTTCACATGGTCCCATCACAATGGCCCTCCCATCACACTGGAGCAGCAAAATGGACCACGAAATAAAACCACCCTGCCTTTTTCTTCCCCACAAGCCGCTTAGGAAGCTTGCAAAGCTGCTGCCCAGGCTGCTACCTTTCAAAAAGCCACATCTCCCCGTTATAAATATATTGGAAAATCCTAACGATTAAAAAAAAGACAAATAGAGCAGGAACTCCCAAATCAAGAAGTGCCCCACACCAACCACCCCTGGGTATGCCCTCACTGACTCAGCCAATGCTGACTGAAAATACATGTGTTCTCTAGCACTGCTGCTCCTCTGCCAAATCTAACTATTTCTGCTTCCACCGGGGACCTGCATATCAAAAACCTTCTAATGAAGAACAGCATGAGGCGAGCACTTAATGCCAACCTGCAAAAAATCACTGATACTACTCAATTCTCAGACATAAAAAACAAAGTCACCAGCAGTTAGCTTGAAACTAGGACAGCTTCAGCATTTAAAATACCTACTACAAATGAGAACTACTTAGGCACATCATAATTAGTAAATGGCAAATATTAGGAGTTATACAAAAAGAGATCGTTAAAACAGATTTTAATAGCCCAGCATTTCATACGTTCAGACGTGAAAATCCAGTCAGCATACACTTTGAGCGTTAAGCCTACATTAAGAAACAAACTGCTTCATTTCTGGAGTTGTAAAAACAAAGGTTAAATATCTGCTTCAGCACAAAACCTGTAATTTTTCCACACTGACTGTACTGTTTTACCTTACACAGCTAATAATACCTGCCCTGGCTTTATACCCACACATCTTCTGAATGCTCTACAAGGCTAAGACTTTGATCATCAAACCAGCAAAAATACCCAAGAACCACATTTAGCATTAAGGTTTCTAGAAGTAACCTATCTTTTTAGTTATACTTCATTTATATAAAATATCCAGTTGAAAATAACACTTTTTCTGCAGACAACCATTTTTCCACTACTTGTAACAAAACCACCAAGCAACTGTGCTGCATTCAAACATTCCTGTAGCAAAACAGAGATGTTCCCAGGACCCCCACTCCCTGGGGCCACTGCTCCCTGCCTGGACACCTTGTCCCATGCCCCCTCTCCCCACCAATTCCCATGTTGCCCACCCACATCAGCCTCCTCATCTGCCCCCTTCTCTGCACCTGTGGTTTCTCAGCCCCATTTTTTGTGGAGCTGCCAGGTCACTCCCTTGACTCCCTTTTCCCTTTGTACAAGCTTTGTCCCTCCATGGGAACAATGGTACGTTTTTCTCAAACGTCACTTCCAAAAAACATCTGGACCAGTTTGCTGGGATTAAAGATAAACATGATCTTTAAAATATCTGACCATCTCAGCCTAATTGGAAAAATTATAAACAAATTGAAGCAGTTTCTTGTGATGGAAAAGGCTGGGCAGCCTCAGAATAAGATGCTACCAGAGTTGTCTACATCTGGGTCTGCAGCTTTGGAGTGAATCACTTTCTTTGGATATCCAACTCCAGTTGGAGCTGGATATTTCTGGATATGCAGTTCCAGTAATTACAATCAGAGCTGAACATTCAAGGGAATTCCAGGATTTTCCAAAGAGCTGCACAACAACAATAAATTACACGGGCTGCCTCAAATTGGGACTGATATCGAAGTTTTATTCCTTTCCGTTCATTGCCTCTTTCCTGATTGCAGCCCAGCAGACCATTCTAATTTGCAAGGTCTGATGCTGTTCTATAGGATCAAACAGGCAGCATCACTAGGGAGGAAAATTTGTTGAAGGAATATAGCATTAATTACTATCTGGAAGTTGAGCAACTTCCTAAGAAGAGACTGATAAAAGTGTAAGATCCCATTTTACTGTCTAACCCCTTTTATGTCTGTGCACAACAGCTATTAAACTCCTGCAGAAAGTCACTTATTGATTCAGTGCTTGATCCAAAGACAACTGAAGTCAATATGACCTGACCCCAGTAACACCTTCCATGTAAGACATTGTAAAAGCCAGTAACTACCTTTAGACACTCCTGACAGGGGCAGATTTCTAAATGAAAGCTGCTTGCATGCCCATAAATCATCTGCATGATCCAGCTGTCATACCGTCCCTTCACACTGCAAGCACTAATCAAACAGCACCATGTTTCAACGGTCCCCCTTCACATCGGACAAAGCAGCTCACCCATCCCTGGCCCATTAGGTTAATTATTCATTTATTTCTCCAGATACTGCAGTTTTGTTTCTGACCTCCACCTGCAGAGCTTAAAATCCAGCTCTGTCCCATTGGGCATTGCACAAGGTCAATCCAATCAGCTTTATCCAAAAAGCACTTGCCTCACCACCAGCATCTGCTACTCCAAATTGAGACTTCTGGTTCCCCCACCTTCCCACAACCAGGGTCCCACTGCATGTCTCTCTGTGAATTCGTGCATGGTGGATATTTTCCTGATTTTGAACCAAATGTTAAAGCTGTCCCCCATAACTTACAGAGGCAAGTAAAGCTTCTGGAGGCAGAAATCCTGAGGAAGTACACAGACAGGAGCCGCTGCCTGCCCCCTCCCCAGCCCTCACAGCTGCATTGACTTGGCTCAGCACGTTGCTCCTGGATGAAACCTCACCCCTGCCTTCTGCTCTCACCATTACTGCAGTCCTTCCTTCCTCCCTCCCTCCCTCCCTCCCACACCAGCTTCACTTGCCCATCTTCCTGCCCTATTATTTCATTCTCTTACACATCTCTCCTTCGACCTAGTCAACATATAATTAATATAGATTTAAATTAACATGAGTTTTAAATCCAAAAGCCACAGGGAATTAACACAACATTAGGTCTAATTCTTCCCCCATCTTCTGCCTCATTCTGCTGCATGATTTATCTCGCTAATGATAAGCTGTTTGGGAATGGCCTGTTTCTCACTGGTTTATAGCACCAAATATACGAGATGTGAACCAGCCAGGGCCACTGGGCAGGGTCATAGTGTGAGTGGTGATCACTTAGGCTACATTCCAGTCATTTGTTATGGTAAGGAATAAGAAGCAAGTCAAACATCTCTCCTGTCTCACTTTTTCGGTTCCTACCTCTTTGACGCTAGTTCCAAGTAACTTCAAATCACCAAAACATGTTTTTCTGTGTTCTCGTACGATCTCCCACATATAAACCTCTTCATCTCTTTCTGTCCTTGAGACATTCATTCAGTAATACATAGGGAACCTGAATCTCTAACTCATATGCGTTTTCTAATATTATCCTAAGTGACTTGTCCAGCATCACACAACATGTTGGAGGAAGAACTGAGACCTAATCCTTTCTTACTGAATGCCTGGTGCCCTTAATGGTGGCACCAGTCTGTCCTGATTACATGAGTAACAACTTCAAGCAAACTGAAATTCCATGTGATGGCATTTGGTCTACACTTAGCAAAGGGCAAAGCACAACACGGCCCCAGCCTTGACTACAGGTTTAGCCAAGTGTAATAGTTATCATCTTGTCAGCGCAAATATGAAAAACTGAGATAAAATTTAGCAGAATAGGGTTTTTATGTTCCAACCTATTTAAAGCATTCAATGTTGCAGTGCACTTCACTAAAGCTGGTACACACTAAAAACACAAAGGTCAGCAAAAATTATTTTAAACCCAATAATGGAATATAATCAAGCTTTAAAACATCATTAAATGGCTTTTAACTTTTGTTTTTCTCCTTTGTTTTGTGTTTTTAGAGTATGATCAAGCAATTGTTTTGGAAGATTTGTAGTAATTTGGCGCAAACATGAGTGCTCTCATGATTTAATCTGAAGTGTAATGTAGATAAAGACCCAGAAAGAAATTCTAATTGTTTCATTTTAAAATTAACCTTCTTGCTTCATCTTTATGCTCTGAGAACAAGCACAACCATGGCAGGCCATTACACTGCCCAAAATACTACAGAAGCAAATAAAGATTAAAACAAAGGTTAAATAAATTCTGATGACCATCAGGTAAGAGACCTTGCTTGACTCTCTCATGTTCTCTGAAGCTTGAGGAAACACCCAAAATAACTCAGCCAAGGCACTGCTGGTGTCTGTTAATACACTGTTTATTTTTCTCTTGTAATGGTTTTCCGCTTTTTGTACCTCAGCAGCATTTAGACACGCCAAGGAAAAGCAATTTGGATTTCCATTGCCCACAAACACAAAAAAGGCCCTACTGTTACATAGAGGAGATGGGAGAAAAGAAAATACTGTATCCCATTCAGGTGCTGGGGAACGGATTCAGGGAGACTAAGGATGCTCAAGGGCCCAAGGGTGGCACACAGCCGAGCCCAGAGCCCAGCTCTTCCACCTTCCCACCCAGAGTCTTTCACTACCAGACCCCAGAGAAGTGCTAGTGCTGGGCCATCACACTTCAAACCACGGGAATGAACACAAGACACTTCCACTTGCACAGAAGCTGAGGGTACTGAACAGAAGAGGACCAAGGATTCCCCTTCCTTCCTCAGCATCAAACGCTGACACATCACACAGTTGGCTTTACTGTGCTAAAATTAAGTAATCAGGTGCAACAAGGCATGCCAGCTGTGCAGCAAGTAGTGATTTACTGTGCATGACACAGCCCCAGCTTTTAAGAGATATTTCATTTTCCCTAACAGCAGAAAGAGTGGTGCTCTTACACAACAGCCTGGGTCGGACAACCTAGGAAGATCCCTATTTTAAAAAAAAAAAAATCCATTTACCAAGAGTTATCATATTACTCCCTTATTACAGATCCTGTGAAGTTTAGGTATTTCCTGTTCCAAGACTGAACAAGTGCTGTAAAATAGCAGATAGCCTTTAGCATCGCTGTCTGTGGGATCAGAGTGAATCACAGGGAGCGAATCCCCGGGAGGGCAGTATCATAGGAACTGGTACTCATTACACAGCGAGAGGCACGCGAGCACAGATCATCAGGTTTTTAAAAAGGAAAAGGCAAACTGTCATTTTTATCCAACTCACTCCTGATTTTAGGGAATTGTCTTTCTTTTTCAGATAACTTTGCATCTCCTCACCGACACAAGCATCAAAGCCCTAAGACTGCACCAAAAGCACAGTGTGTAACTGCTCAATGACAGCGGAGCAAGGCTCAGCATAGCACTCTCCTTGCACGTAATGTTTTACGTAGGACTCTCATTGCATCATTACCACATTATTTTTAGATAACCGTCAGTGACTGTCAGAACGTGGGTCGATAGCTATTAGATTTATAGGCAGAACTAGCTACACTGGTAGCAATAAGATGTAAAGTATTCAACAATTTCTTGAAGAAATTTGACCACAGGGATTGGGGGATAGAAAATACAGTTGCTAGTACTCCCCAAACTGTTTCGGAAAAATAATATTGTACCACCAGGATACATTACTGAAGTTGAATCACTGCTGTTGATTCACGGTAGGGTCAATACTATGTGCATTCAGTTTGAACGGCCCTTTGCAGACTTTGATAAGGCCATCTTACGAAAAAAAAAAAGACTCCCTTCTAAGTTTAATATTTCAACATGCAGAATGTCCTCACCTACCCCATGATCCAGGCATATCTGCAGGAGCTGGGAACTGGCAGCCTGCCAGCCCATCATAACATCTGGGCCAGATTGTTCAGTTTTAGATAAAGATTAGTGGCATAAATCACAAAATGAGTAAAACCTTTTTAATTACCTGAGAAGGCTTATTTCTGTTTTCTTTTGTGCTATGCCTTATTAACAGGTAGATTTGCTCAAAGGCTGCATACAGCATTTTCTTATTAGAAATGCATGTGCTTTCTGCCAGGAGAGAAGTAATGAGGGAAGATGGTGGCCAAGAGTAGACCAGAAGGACTCCCCAAAATCCAAGCACATTGACAGCACATGCCTAAAGCCAACTTCATCCATCTGTCCTCCCTGATCAAAGCAGAAGATCTCCAAGAGGGCAAGCATGGGACTCTGCTATCTCAGCAATGCCTGCTGCCATCCAAAAGGCCTCGGGGTATCCAAGATGCTGCGCAAGCCCAGCAGATGTGACACTCCACTGACGCCGAGTCGTGCCCTTCTGGAGTGGCAGCTGGAAGCCAGGCAGGATGCCTTCAGGCCCTGAAATGTCACTAGATGCCCATGTTTTGCCAAATGCATCCAGTTCCAAATGTCTCTTACTGGAGACACAATAGCATGCTACTGATCCGGACTGAGGCTTGGAATTAACACTGTAATTCACATAACTACAGTACTTTTTTTTTTTTTTTTTTTTGGTGTCCTTAGGAAAATATTCCTAAAAGCTGCCTAACTAATTTGACAGCATAAATCTAACATACCTTTGTAAATTTTACCATTGAGGTAAGGTTCTGTTTCTCCATTCAGGCAGACCTGAATTAATATGCAAGAATAAAATACCAACGTTGTCACTATTTTCTAGTCATTGCTGTTGCATCTCATGAATCCTGTGTTGTCTCTGCATGATAAATGTGTTAGTGGCTTATTACTCATTCATTGCCAATGACAGTGAATATTCGGATGATGATGCCAAACAACTATCGAAAACAAAAATTATCTATCAGTTCCTAGTCAGCCAGGCTGTAAACTAAATGTCACGTTAACGTCTAAGCTTCCAGATGCTTCCTAAATGACTATCTGAAGCCTCATCTTTTAACTCTATTATTTCTCTAAGAAGTGTTTCTTTTATTCATTCTTTGATCAGTATCAGACTCAATTTCCATGAACCCAATAAGAATAATTTACAGACAGCAGTTCTGAGGTGTCTCGAGCCTATGCAGAACACTCTTCTGCAGTTAGTAAGTTTAGACTGAGAGCTTCTAAAAGCATGTACTGAATCTGGGTAATTTACATTGTTCCTAATGGGGAATACGACAACCAGATCTGTTAGGTATATAATAAATATTAAAGCTGCCATTTTTATCAAGTTGCTATATAAGGCCGTACAAAATAATACAGTTAGTTTCTACTTCAGAAATATCATGGTAGTGGGGTAGACAGGGAAATAGCATCTCAGATCCTGTGTGATAACCATCAGTTAATACAGCAGTCACATCCCCATAGCGTATCACTTGATCTCCACATCATCATTTCTTATATCAAAGGATTTCACCCAGCAAGGTTGTACTCATAAAAAGAGCTATTTTATTTCATTAACATGATTAAAGTTTGGACCCTTCTGCCTACAAACAGCATTTCCCCACTCTCAATTATTTACATTTAGTTGTTTACCTTAATCAGAGAATTTCTTAGCATTTTAGTTAATATATTACCTACCTGTTAAAATCTTAATATCACTAGTCTGTGGATGTAACGCTATTACATACTACTAAATGGCTGATAGAACTGCTTTTAATCTGCCTTATTTACATATGTAATTTTTATACTCAGTAGTTAGCTAAGTTTGTAATGTACTTTGAGGCTGATAAGTGTTAGAGAAGATAAGCATTAACTTATCCTTATGGGAAGTAAATCCATGTATCTCTAAAGTGTTTTAAGTTAATTAAGCGCCACTTTACAAGGGGGATAGCAAGACCATGCAAAAGGCTGTGTTTCAGTATTGGCCTCAATGTCCATATGCAAGCCTCACAAAGTTAATTTCCTAATTGGATAAGCAGATGAGAGCACAATCTGTATGCAGGAGGCTGCTGGCATGCACTTGTTCATATGTCAGCATGTGCAAATAATTCCATGTGCAAAAGCACAGATGCAAGCTTGTTTAAAAAATGAACATAGGCTTATTTAACCACCAAGGAATTTAAAGTTCCTTTTCAACTTTTAACATTTGGTAAAGCAGCAGTTCACTCTCTGTGTGCTTCTTCAGCATGAGGGGAAAAACCCTCTCTGCTCACCCATTTTGACTGGCCAGCTTCACTTCAGCAGTTCTTAATCGCTGGCCTCTCATTTGCAAATAGCTTTTATTCTCCCTGATCTTACATATAATCAGTTGTGAGTTTAACAAATAAAATCTAAAAGAAGAGCTTAGGATGAGTCAGCAGTGCCCTTTCACAGTGTTTTCTGTCTTACTAATATTTAGCTTGAAGTAAAGAATTTTTGTACGTTTTTTTCACACTATGCAGAAAGACACCACACCATTCCTGTCTCACTGGCTTCCAGGCAGCTGAGCACTTACTTGATTCAGCTGTTGTTGTGTATCAACCAAAAAGCAGTAAAGAGGGAGTTTATAGCCTTCATGCTCCTCGGAGGCTTTAATACAAGACCCAGACCTCTGCTGAACACGCACAAGTAGACACACAGGCGCTTACCCCAGCACACCTGAGACATCGCTGGGTGGAAGGTTCCCTGGTTCACCAGTGACCAACAGAACTTGTATTTGTTCAAGATGCTCAGTTATGGTAGCTATGGATGACGGCTTCCCCATATGTAAACCAAGGGTTTATTTAGAGTACTTGCCCTCCTGCGCTTCTTATTCTCAAACTAGCAGCACTATTTAATGACTAAACTATGTATATATTATATTGACTTCAAGAGCTTTTGGCGAACAGGGGTTAGAAAAGGGGACTGCCCACTTTTGGGCAGGATCAGACACAGAAGGACAGGGACAAAAACCAACACACAGAATTGGATCCAGGCTCTCTCCTCCTACTTGGGATGAATACTCAACATCGGTGCAGTCCCAGTGCTCTGCACATGCAAGGAAACCTGCTTATGGACCCTATACATCCCACCAGCCTCTCAGTGACTCAGCAGCAGCCGTCAAACTTCTCAACACTTCTCCTACTTAGGACAGGCACTGCTGTGGGCGTGCACCAGCCTCACCCTCTCTCCTTCTGGGGAGGGGGGTGCACGGACCTTGCACTGCTGTGAACATTTCCTTTTCCCACGCCCAGGGTGGGATCGAGCACACCTTCAATAGGATAAAGGGAGGTGAAGGAGACTAATGCAAGAACTCAAGGGAGAAGAAACACAAGCCAGACAAAAGCTACTGGGTAATTCCCCCAATGCCATTGCTTGTAGGAGGGGAGATGAGCATTATCTCACCATGCAACAGACACAGGACCCATTCCATTGAGAGGAGTCTCAGGATGAGCAGTATCTTTCATGATGCAAACTGCAGCTTTCCTCAAGTCATGTCACTTATCCTAGATGCCACTTTGATGTGAAAAAGTTGGCCTGCCTTTCCCGTCTCAGGATCCTATAAATGCACCATTTCTCAAATTCCTCATGGTCATTAATGGGTTTCTACATTAGCCCCAGAGGAACAGGAGCAGGCAAATTGAAGAGTTTGCCCAGCGCTCTCTAGGAAGCATGTGGTTGCCACAAAAGCCAAATGCTCTCTTCTGAGTCTCTATTCACTCCAGCTCCTCACTAGCTAACTAGTTTGTCACATAAGCACTAAAACTCTCTTTGTAAACATAGAGCCCAACTGAAAAGTTCATTTGTTTGAATCTCCATAAAGTTGGAGATAATCTGGACCACAATTTTTGCTTATGTAAATGTCAGCACAGAAAAAAATAGGTTTGGATCAAAAAGACAAGCTGTAGCTAGTACCTGAAGTAAAATGCACACACTCCTTCCCGACCTTCATTAGCTTTCTCTGAACATCTGCTGAACAAGAAAATTCCATCCATAAAAGTGACTACAGAAATTAAAAATCCTCTGAATTCTCAGGTAAGTGCATGCACATACAAAACCCTCCATTTCAAAGGGTACCCTTGTACTTCTTTGCAACCATGGGAGCCATCCAATTAGAGACAGCAAAAAGCAACAGAAAAGCAAAAAGTAAGACCCACAAGACTTTGAACTGCAATGAACTAAGGAGCAACAATAAACTTTTAGAAAGAACAATGCACATGTACAGTTCTCAATCAGGTTTAGGCCAAAAGAAGACCAACCAGACAAATATGGACAAACCCAAGTCTTCTCACAGGTACTTTATGAATTACAACAAGAAGAAAACTAAGCCAGGCCACTGTCTGCTGTGATGACTTCCCAATCCCATTCAGTATCCCCAATGCACTCTTTCAACCACCATCTGAAACAAGCATCCAGAGTTGATGCTTTGTGCGACCGCAGCCCTAGCTAACAGTGGCTAAAGAACAGTACAAGACCAGCAAGATGCATCACTGGAAAGTGAGGAGTCATTGTAGGAGGCAGGTTGGGCCACGTTTGGGACAGCTCTTCCTGCACAGAGAAGAGGGAGCCTGGTGTTATTTCCAGAATGACACTGCAGAGAAATGTCATTCAAAAGGAATGATTGTGTAAAATCCTTCCTTTACCAGACCAAAGGCAGTGTTGTTTAGCTTGTTTTCATGGCCAATATTTACAGAAATAAATAAACATACATACACAAAAAATGAGGGTTGCCATACCACAGAGGGCTGTTATTTCCAATATGCTTTACACTACACAACTCAAGAAGCAAAAACATAGCAATGATACGATCAGATTGCTCATTTGATCTTTACAGAATGGAGCTTTTTAAGAGAGTCAGTTTTTTAAAGATGGCTTCAATTCTCACTGAAATCCAGCCAAGTCCTATAATGCAGAAAAAAATCCATAGTTGATTACACCCAAACTGTGTTTTAGTTTCTCTCTCTCTCTGGCCAAACACTTCCCGATGCTCCCTGAGGTGCAGGCTTTCCACATACTACGTTATAGGATACTGTATTGTAACATTTTGTATGTGCTAAACCACAGGTCAGATTTAAAACAAAACACAACCTTACGCAACAGAAAGAGAATTCTCTCAGTGGATATGTTCTGCAGAGAGCTCGTCTAGGAGCATATGGTGGGTTTTGTTAGGCACTTCTCACCAGCATGCAACTTCCCTATCCAAAAAAAAAAAAAAAAAAAAAAAGAAGCGAGCTCATACTTGCATACTTCAGGTGGGCACTAGATTTTCAGCTTTAGGTATTCTTCAAGTGCCCAGAATGAACGACAATTCAGGCACAGAAAACTCCTGGCACAGAAGCCGGTCCAGCTGCCTCTGCATCCTCAGTCCTATGGACTGTCTCAGCACACTTGACTGTTCCCTTCTAATGCCAGTGGGTGGTGATGGGGCTTCATGTGGCCCCCCACATCTTGCTCTGAACCCATGTCTTGCTGAAGCACAACACACAGACCTCACTCAGAGAGCAAAGCACATTATACTTTTCTAAAAATCACATGTACCAAATATACATTTGATCGAAGTTACGTAACTGCTACGCCAGAGCTATTTTTTAGCCAGACTTATCAGTGTTGCTATAAATCACCCCAGTATGCAGAGGCCAGACAAGATGTCACATTTATGTGCTCAGCTTTCTGCCTGCCCTAAGAAAACGTTTGTGATACAGGCAACATATCTATTACCTCTCTGCCTCCCTTGGTCTTTAGGTGCATGACTGCTCTTCAGCACTAAGCAGACGCCTGTACTACACTGCAAACATACTCTGAGTGCCCACAGCAGCCTACAGACGAGGCAACATATTTAGAGCCATCCTTACACTCGCAGCTCCTGTTACAAGCACCAGCTAGCTCCAAAAGCAGCCCCCAGAACACAATGGAGCAGGGAGTCCGACGTTAATCTCCACAGAAGAAGGGTATAACTTAGAATTTCAGCTCTCCCTCTGCATTTGCAAGAACGGTAGACGGCATCATGACTACTTGTCCAACACCAAGGTCCTAGTATGAGGTCTCCTGTCATGAACTGCAGTTGTTGCCCTTTTTGGAACAAGTACCTAAATCTTCCTGGAGATTTCTGCCCCACCGATATCCAGAAACAGACAGTTTCACAGTTTGATTGTAAATAACATGCAGCTTTCTCTACCTTATTCCTTGTTATTCTTTTGTTTCACCTTGTTTGTCACCCAACAGTACTGTTTTCATGCAAGTGTATAAAGTAGCAATATAAAGAACGCTGTCCGACTCAACTGTGTGCTTCTCATTTTGTACAGTGCCTTCCCCAAAGCACAAACACCACGCACCAGGAAAGGTACATTGCATTCCTGCACCTGCCTCACATCCTCAGCGCAGAAGTATAATCAGCAATAGCTCTGATTCAGTACGGAGACACAGCACACACCAGCTTTCCGTTCAACACGACACAGAATCGTGCATTAGCTTCGTATTCAAAACTCAGAGAGGGAATCACACTGACATTGGCAAAAACATTAACTCGGCTAATTCTGACACACAAAAACTTGCAGTCATTAACGCTACAGAAATTGGAAGCAATAAACGGGACTCTTGATTGAGATTACATTCCCAGTTGTGAATCTATGGGGAACAATTTAAAAAAAATTAGCTTCCACAGTCAGTGTTTTAATTGGATACCTCACCTAGATTTCTTACATCTTTACAGCCTGTTTCCCTATCCCGCACAGCATCTTTAAAACTCCTTCTACATCTCAGAACTACTGAACCTGGTGAGATTTTAATAGAAATCCCTTCGCTATGCTATAGGGAGAAGCATTACTTTAGATTTTAATTAGCAGCTGTCAATGCTGAGCCATAGGAAATACTGCATAGTTTCCTTAACTTATTAGATAAAGTGCATTTTGCCTTCTGACCTTCTGCACTTAAATGACGCAACATACTTTAGCCGTTTAAAAACTCCCTTCCAAAAAAACAACTCCGTAGTAGTAAAAGCCATTCCCTCAATTAACATCCAGCGTGCTGCTCCAACCCGTATTCACCCACTAAACACTCTTCTCATTTGATGCAGAAATCATGACACTGTAATTTCCTGACCGCTACTATAAACCTGAAAGACACCATTACGTTATTACGATTTCCTCCCATCCTACGCAAGGTACTCTGAGCTTTAAACACAAACTGAACTTGGAAACCAGATACCTAATTGATTCAGTCCGTTGAGACTGCATTTGCACAATAACACAGGAGAGAGCATGGCTCTGTCAGGCAAACTTCAAGCAAGCCGTGCACCCAGTTCACCACCTGCGACCATATCCCCAAAAGGCATTAAGAGCGGGAGCACTATTCCTACCATTCAGCTGCCTGTAGACTATATCTTCCAGGAGAGAGAGTCTCTTCAGCACTGCATCCTGAATGGAGCTGATGCCGTGGGCCGTCAAGTTGGCCACTTCTGCCCTGGGATGGATGTCATGGAAGGTGTCGCCGCTCCTGGCCGTGATGGGTCTGCACTTGGCCAAGAAGAGGACGAAGCCAGCCACCGCGATCAAGTTTAACACCAGCAGGACTTTGACTCTCCTCAAAGAAGCCATCAAACTTCCCGAGGGGCACCGCCAGCCGCCGCGCTGTCTGCAGGGGCTAGGGGAGCGGGCCGGCAGCCGACCGCCGCTGCGCGCACATCCCACGCCGCCGCACGGCGCGG
>NW_010972572.1:1639260-1669820 GCF_000737465.1 Haliaeetus leucocephalus | reverse complement strand
ACGGCGTGCCCCGGGCATCCACCGTTCCAGCCGCTGCCAGCGCGGTAAGGCAGCAGCTCTGAGGCACACCTGGGCATAACGCGGTTATATTCAGAAAGGGATCGTCGCCAAGAACTCACGTTTGCTCTCCCGTTTCACAGAAAGTTTCACCGCCCTCCGGGCTGATGGCGTGGTCCTTCCGTGAACTTTGCTCCCCGCCTCTCCTGGATGAAAGCTTTATCCTCTCCCTTGGAAACGGGGCTTTCTCTACACAGGCAGTCGATCCCAAATGAAGCAAGCCATCCTGCTTTCCTGTGTCTCCCCAAACACTCTGTGTCAGCGCAAGGGACTGGCTTTAGAGCTGTCACCTTCTGTGCTTCAAACATTAAAATGAGGTAGCGTTAAACATCATAAACTAGAATTCACATCCAAAGTTTGAATGCCAGAATGTTGAATACCCCCATCTGAGAGGACAGCTACTAGTAGACCAATTTATTTAGAGCTTTATCCGTTTGCCACAGTTAACCCTGCTTTTCAGAAAGATGACATGAACGTGGATTAGAAATTCAAACAGCGTTGAGTCATTGTATCCTACAAGGCCACTTTTCAAGATGTAAGAATATCCCCTCTCACCTTCAAGCCATAATTAAAAAAAAAAAAAACAAACAAAGCCATGGAAACAAACCTAAAATTGCTTTAAAGGATTTGGAGTTTTAATTTAGTACTAGCTGCACATGAAATCTTTCTGGTTTCAATGTTCAGACCCAGGACCCTGCTAGAAACGTGAAGAGGAGAGACAGGCACATAACTCATAGTCAGACCCTAAAATAACACGATCAGTCCATCATCCACACTCGGGTTCATTGTTCTTCTTAAGAGGGTAGAGATGTGAATGATTTTGGTGATGTCATGCTACAACTACCTTACAGATTCCTGAAAACCATGAAAGCTTTTTGCTGGCACCAAGGGGAAGCTTATCATGACACCTCCAGGTTTGGGGGTTCTTCTCAAGTGTTTGGGCACGTGATAAACAGAAGAGTTTTGTTTCCAGAGCTGTCAACTGAGATTTTTTTTTCTCTATCAATAAAAGCACCCTTTATTATAAAAACAAAGCAAACCCAAACAAACAAACAAAACCCAACACAACTTTGCAGAGTTGTTTACCAAAAAGGGAAGGCACATGGCCTCAGACTATCAGGAGCAGAAATGTTTGTGCAAACAGAAAACTACCTGCTGCATATTTTAAACAGTCTCCGATAAAAAAGACCCATTCCTGCTACTCCTTCATTGTGCAGTGCTCCCACTGAAGTCAGTGTCGTTGCATTGCACAGAAACAGCAAGATTGGTTTTAATTATAAAACAGTGGTTGGAGAAAGCTAGATTTAAAGAAGTTTGGCACATGGCTATTACATATGACCCTATAATGCAAGCAAAAAAATTAAAAATCTTAGTATCTTGAAAAAAAAAAAAAGACAACGTGAGAGTTTGAAGCAGCTCCTTGCTGAAGGACAAGGAGAGCATTTTTGCCCCCCTCCCCCCAAGAAAAGAACAGAATTAAGTCCCCAAAGAAAGCAGGGAGGGAGGGAGAAAGCCACAACTCAACTTATTTTGACCCTGTGGTGCTGTGTATAGTTACAGGACACTTGGCTGCTGTGAGACTGCATGGTCCCACTGAGGACAGCACACCAGGACAAAATAAACATGCCCAAAAACCTATAGGAAAAAAAAATAAAATTATACTCTGTGTAGGAGATAGTATGAGTGCTACAAATGAACATTACATGTGTTCACCAGCTAGCCATACAACCTCCCTGCCCTATCCAGGAGGATTACCTTCAAAAAACTTTCCCAGGTATCTGTCATTGTTGGTGCTTTTCTTTATATAAAGGGTAGAACTAAAAAAGTACAGACTTTGAAGCCCTGCTAGCTGACAACAAACAGCCATCACCTGGGAAGTTCACCAACCCAGCTGCAAAACATCGCTATTACAGAGGAGAAAGGTTTTCTGCTGCTGACCTCACAAGGCGGAGGTGCAGCTAGGCACGTTCTTCACCTTTGCAAAACTCCTGAGATGAATCAGCATTTGCCTTTCAGGGGTGGAGGGACACCTTATAAAAAACTGTTCCCCCTCTCCTGACCAGGTTTGCAACATTACATGTTTCACAGGACTCCTTCCACTGTGCTAGTCTTCGCAGTATAATTTTCCCACAATTTCTTTTACTGAGAGGAAGTAAAGAATTATCTCAGTTTTGCTCAGTCATCCCACAATTGCTTCTGGCCTGATGATCAAATTTTAGAAACTGCTAGAGCCCCAAACACAAAGAATTAGCACCAACCATTATGTGCCCTTTAACAGCATGCCCTGAGCAACGACCACTAGCACGCTCTGCTTGAGACTTGGCCATTGCTATCATATTTCCAAATAGCCTGATGATACCTGCATCATCAAGAGTTGCAGTATTATCTACCAATGGATACCTTTATAACTCCCCTAAAGTGACATGCGAGAAAGCAGCATGCTTTAGATAACAAAAAACAGTAAGGACCAAAAAGTCCACTGAAGATGGACACCAACAGGATATGGCTGTAGGAGACCAGAAAAGGTTGTGCTTTGTGGCATAAGTCTTGAGAACAGTGTCCCACACACTCCATAACCCTTATTTCATTTGAGCTTTGCACGTTGCTAGATTGAACAAAATTAAAATAACAAATACAAAATAGTAGTTTGCTATAGATGTGAAAAGGTTTGTCAAGACCCCATTCTCCAAATCAGGGTTTCAACAAGGAGTAGCTCAATCTCCACTGCAGTGTTTGGAGTAGTTGGAGAGTTTTTTTTCTCATTTTTGCCATTTTCATTACATTCCTAGGAAAAAAAGCATGAACCATTATTACTAAATAGAGAAGAACTAAAGGGTATTTATCAGTATTGGGGAGAGAAGATCAGTTTGCATATCTAATAGAAAAATTCTATTTTTGCCCAATACAGTGGAGTTCTACCAACAGCACACACACGCTTTTCAAGTGCTAGCCAAAATAATTACTTCTCTCCTTCCGTGGGAGAAAAAGAATCCACTAAATCATGAATATTCAATGGATTGATTAATGACATAGTAATCCTTTGGCTAAAATCTCTGCTCCTTAAAATACAGTGAACACTAGCTGCCAGTTACAAGAAGAATTAAAAATACAAAAATAACTCGGTTTCCAGAAGTTATCTCATCCTGATCACTTTAGAAGTATATGATGGTAGTAGGATACCATGACACACCTGGGGCAGACTCTCTTCACATTCTGGTAGATGTAAACCAGCCAGAAAAACTGGGTTTCTTGCTACTTACTGGAGCCACTGCCAGCATCATGCATTCTCCAGGGCACACAGCAAAGGTGCCTTCCCCTCAGCTCCAGCTCAGTCCTGTCCCACCTGCTCCCAGGGCTGGCAGGGAGTGAGGGTGTTGTGGGAGCGGGGCAGGGGGGAGCGTGGTGTGGGCCTGCACCCACCTGGAGAAGTCTAAACACCTACATTTCCAGCCTTGTAAACACCAGCATAAGAAAACAGATGTTTGGGTCACCTTAGATAAATTTGCTTGAACTGCATAAATTAGCCTTTCTGTGACTCTGAATCCCTGTATGAAAACCATGATCTGCAAGAGGAAAACACAAAACAACAGCAACAACAAAACCCCCACAAGGGTTCAATTTAAAGCCATGAGCTGTTCCCTCAAAATCTTAAAGTTCTGGCTGGAGTATTAGTGCAATTGGGTTTCTTCTTTGTTTTCAGGCTTCAGGTGGTCCTCAGGAGTTGCCAGTCTTTCCTTTTTCTCTCGGGCTCTTGAGAACTCCTGATTATTCAGTTTTAATTTTGTTTCTTTCCTGCCCAAAACCACCTCTAAGGAAGTCCTCCCCCATCAGGTCAGGTGAATTTAAGCCTCCATATTGCCTATAAGCTCTTTGGTTTTCGCACTGGTGTTTTCTCGGTGCAGGAATCTGCTCCATGAAGTACTAGTGGCTTCTGCAGGAGGCATGAAGTGTGTACTCGCCTGCTGGCAACAGGTTGGGAAGAGTAGTTGCAACACGACCTGCAGCATAAGGCCTCGTTGCATGCAGAGCTGCAGTCCCATGCTGTTCCAGAAAGCACAGCAGTGCTGGTGTCTCGAGGGTCACCAACATCATTAAATTTCTCCATACCCCCAGTTTATTGGCCCAATCCTGTGAAATGAGTAAGCACTTGCAAAAAAAGATACGTTTCTTTTTCAGAAGCTAATATTAAAAAGTTGATGGCACATTGTCTGCTCTCCCTGGATTCATTTTTGACAGTAATTTAGTCAATTTAACATCAAGGAGTGAACATTTATCTCCAGCCTTAAAATTTTCCTCCACTATGGGAACAGCTAACTCACAAAAGTAACTTTCTTCAGTTTTATCTTCAAAGTTTGGGAACGTATTTAGTTCTCCATTACAATAACTCTATTCATATTTCATGAATTTTTTAAGTTCAGACTGTGAGCATGGACAGCTCATCACTGACACATCAGGGAAATGCTGTGAAAAAACAAGGAACTTATTGTACTTTTAGCTTATGAGATTGCTTTATGGTTCCCTCAAGGATATTAAAAACAGATATTTGCAATGGTTATCAATAAGTATCTTTCAGAATCAGCATTTCTAAAGCTTCTAGAATGGCTTCAACTCTTGACTGAGTTCAGAAATGAAAGAACTCGCTCAGAAAAAGCAAAATCATAGCTTAAAGCTCAACTACTCTTCTGTTTTGCTGCTTTGAACTTCAGTATTGAGCTTGATGACCAAGCTTAGGTAATTTTCTTATTCAAGCTGGTTAGAAAATTTCCAGCTTCTTTCTCAAATAACAGAGGGGAAGGGAGAAGAACAAGTTCACTGAAATTTCGACAAATGATTGAAAAATAAGAAAATACATTTTAAATATTGACTTTTTGTGTGACTAGAAAAAAATTCCATGCCTTTTTGTTTGTTTGTTTGTTGTTGGTTGTTGTTTTTTTTATTACAGAAGAAGCTATATGGCCCATATTATTTCAGCACCTAATCATCTCATAGATGAGAACATCTCAATTGAGCCAGGGAATACTATTGTTTCTTCATGTTACACGTGCAAACAAAAAGATTCCTAAAGAACTTTGAAAAAGTGGGCTTTAAATTCCCAAGGAAATCAAGAGATGACAAAACCAACCTGGGCAGTATCAAACCAAGAGCCTTTAGTACAAGAGCTCAGTTTGCCACCAGCCTCTGAAGTTCAAGGCTAACATACTCAGCTGATAGCCCCTTCATCAGCGCTGCAGTACATCCATGCCAGTGAAAAGCAGGGAAATCCAGAAAGATCCCCAAAGCCAACATGCAATATACCTCTGTTCCTATTAAAATTGGGGTTGCCTTTCATGTGACTGTCAGAAGTGCAGATCTAAGTGCAATGAAGATGTAGACAAGAAGTCAGTTTGCTTGGATATAATAAAACCTTTCAGGGTTTAGTTTTCTCCCTAAAAGCCTGATCTCGCTTCCTGTAGCAATCTGGCCTCTGTTACAGCAGAAGAGATCCTAGAAATGGAGTATCCCCTCTCTGCTGCTCATTAAGCCTAGCTCTGACGACTTTCTAGATGCTACAGTACATGCTCAAGAATAACTTATTATCCTATGCCCTATATCAAGTATTCGGCCTAAGGTCAAGACTCGAAGCCTTTTCTGAACCCCTGGACTCCTGGGGGTGCAAGGCATGGCTCTCCCCAGCACCCTACTCCCTCCAGCAAGAGCAGTGCTGGGGCAGGATGGTGGTTCGGAGTCATGGAGACTGCACTGAAGATACATACTCAAAACTTGGCCATGGTGCAGCCACAGGTATCAATGGAAAACTGACACCTGCTTTTTCTCCTTACCTTTGACAGGTCTCCATGTATTGAGGTAAAAAATAAAAAAAGTGTTGTCTTAAATAAAGAAAACCAGCAAAAAAAATTACTGTGAGTTTTACAAGCCAGTGTGCATGAATACTTGCTTCTTCACGTCTTCTCATGTAATTCTTTTTTTAAATAATTAATATATCTCTTGCACTGGATTTGTGCTTAAACTATATTACAGTCATGCTAGGGCAGCTTTTATCCTGCTGTGATTATGAGTGGTGGGCTGACCATCTGGAAATAATACACTATTTTAACCTTAAAAATTTAAACCTCCCAATAAAGAGGTACCACAGATTGCAACAACTGCTTAATGAATGCTAGTCTGTGTACTGCATCACACTCATTAAATATCATTGACAGATATGAATAAAATTCTTGTTACAGAACTTAAAAGATACTTCTCACAAAAATTTCAAGAGGTCTGCATCCCAGCAAAAAGAATAGTTCAAAGCAGTTCTTAACATTTAGAAAATCAAGGAGGTCAAGAAACAGACACATATATACACTTTGAATTAAACAACTGAATTTCCCTATCGGGTAACCTTTTGTTTTATTTTGTAAATATGCATATCAACTGTTTTACAAGTTCCCAAAACATACCAAGCGCATGTCTCAGCAATACCTCACAGATAAATACAAGGTGCTGTGTATCCTTGTTGAGTTCAATGAAAGGTAGAGTGGGAAAAAAAACAAAACAAAACAAACAAAAACCCCCCACCAAACTGGATTTTATTCCAGATTTGCTGTTGATTCATTGGGTGTCCCTAGGCAAAGTGCCCAGAGCTGAGTTTTCAGGGTAGTCATGGATCAAATATTCAGACACTCAGCTGAGGGCTACAGTTTCAGCAGAGCTCCACTCTGCATGTAAATCCCAACGTGCTGAGCCATTCTGAACAGCTAGTGCCTATGTAGAAAGGGAGCTCTTTGGTAGCTCTGCCCTCTTGCACAAATACTGCACAAACTCACATTCTCTGCTGCCAACTTCATATTTTTAGGCAGCCCTAAGAAACATATTGAAATCCTCCGTTCAGCAAGGGTACTGAAATATTCTCCATCACCTGTCATGGGTGCTTAGTTTGGGAGGTGGGGTCCACAAAACTCAGTATGGAGGCTCCTGAAAGCAGTTCTTTTCAGGTAGGAGTCTCCTTTTTATCGCAAATATTCTCAGCTATGAAGTCATTCAGGACAAAACCCTGTCTCCTCCTCCTGTTTGATGTCTAGGTGAAACTGCTGTAGGAGATTTGGGACAATACAAACCAGAGTTTTGGCTGTATTGTGCTTTCTTGTCAGGCTGCACAATGCAGGAACATGGGAGGAGGATGACCCGCTACAGCTGAGTCTACTCCGCTCACACTAGTCACGAGATGGTGGAGCTGCAAAGGAAAGCAGATCCCAAGGCTGAGTAAAACCTATAACTTAATCCATCAAATGAAAACTGGTGCCCAAAATAGGCTGCGATTTTCTCCCAGTTATAAAAGCAGGATTCAAGCAATCGTCTCTGTCACCAAGCACAGCCCACCCACATCCTGACGAAGCACCATTCCAGCCACTGCCAGATGCAAACATCTCCACAGGTAGCTCCAGCCTGATAAAACAGTTGTGAGTCTTGGTACCTGACAAGTACAAACTGCCTGTTTTCATATGGTCTGAGTAGTTATTGAGTTACCCCGAAGGGATTGTTTTTAGCTTTGAAGATTGCTGCTTTCATTTCAGAAGAATGGCCAGAAAGATCTTCTGTTTTCTTTCCAACAATAGCATTTGTTGTGGGTGAAGGATATGACATCTTTAAGGAAGCAGAGAGAATTACGTGCTAGACCCTGCCTCTAAAATGCATCCCCTGAAGGAACATAGATCTGCATCTAGGGCTGAAGATCTTGCAGAGAAGAGTATTTTTTTTAAGGGAAAAAAGCTGTGCTGAGCCTATCCAGTTGTCTCTCCTTTGGTGCATCTCATCATAGCACCTGGGTGTTTCCCCTTTTCTCCACACAGAAGGGGAATAAAGCATTAAGAGATGGAGGGATTCACTCAAGTCGCATCCATAGTTTGCAACAGCGCAAAGAAACACACGTGTCCGCAGCCCTGCTGTTGCCCCAGAAGCACTCTGCCTTTTCCTTGCCCTGCACGAGCCACCTGCTCAAGGACCGGTAGCAGAGCAATGAATGTACTCCGAAGGTCCTGCTTTCGCACTGCCTCAAAAATCGCATTAAGTGGAAAATCAGTGAAGGTGAATCGAATGGATGTCATTTTCTCAGTGCTGTTGCTACCAAGTGCATGCTCAAGGTTTGCCAGCAACTTCGGCTCAAGACAGAGTTACACCATTCTTGCTGTTCGTTATATTAAGGCCTATATGCCTCTAGTAAACCAGTTCTGCAGCGCTTCAAGCTTTCGGCTTGCTGGCTTCCTCATTCACTGTACGTCCTGCAGTCATTCCTCCTCACTCACTAGCAATGCTGCACTTCAAAGACCAGAGGAACATCAGACAGAGACACTGCAGTGCTTTGTTTTCTTCTCTCCTTAACTGCTTTTTTAGCATTTTAAAACACAATGCACTCATGAAAGCTTGTAAAATTCCTCATAAAGTTTACTGTGCCACAGGATTATAGAATACCTCTTGGAACTATGGATAAACAGCTAATCTTGGATCTGTCACCAGAAAGCACTAATATATTTCAAAAAGCTATTAGCCCTTAAACCAAAAGCAACACAGAATTTGATTTAGGGCAACAGGCTATAAAACACTGAAATTGTTTGGCAACTCTGCATTGAAAGCAGGTGGAAAAAGCTGTAAGAGCCCTGGCATTTATTTTATTCTGCTATTTAAAACATATTTTACATAGTTTCCAAAATGTGTGCATGAAAACTAACGTTAAGTAAGGATACTTGAAAAAACTGTTGAACAATTGATTTACCACACATTTTCAGGAAGCAGAACACGATTCATTATGTTATACAAGAAGGCAGGGAAAGGCAGTAAATACTACACACAAAAAAAAAAAAAAATTATAGATAGCCTTTACATTTTTTTATGACATCATATCTTTAAGGAGCTTTAGAGCATTCAACACTGACCATAACCTCCAGATGAGCAATACCCATTTTGTGGATGGAAACACTAAAGCGCACCTATTAATCCTAAATACCCTGGTTATTTCTGAAGGGCTTAGCGACAGGAATGGCCGGGCCGATGTGGGATGGTGGGACAGGGAGGAAAGAGTATTTGGGGAACGCAAGGAGGAAATACAGTTTTTGATTGTCACGTGTAAAGCCAAAGCCTAAAAATGTTTCATACCTTGCTTCTTTCCCTGGTCTTTGTAAGTACCTGGTCTTATCCTTTCCTTTTGCCAGTGGATGCTGGTCCTCAAACAGAAAAGAAGAGGAAGGTGAATTTTCTGGGAAAGACGACATGAAAAGACCAGGCAGGTGGAAAAATGCTTCAGGTGAGGAGTGCAGGATTTACCTTCTCACAGAGATACTTTAATCAAGTATTTTGAGTGAGGTGATCTTTAAGCTCCTCAAAGCCCCAAAGAAATGGAAAACACAAGCAGGATGTAAGGTGAGTTTCTAGCTTGTGGCAGTGTGCTCGAGTCTCCTGTTTGAGACAGCAGAGCTGGAAATGGCTGATGAAACCAAGCAGCACAGCCAGGACCATGCACCAGCAGCGATGCTGTTCCAGTGTGGGTTTACTCGTGGCCTGGACAGTGTGTTTGCATATTCTACACAGAGTAATCACTGCAGAAAGGCTAATATTCAAGGGAAAGATATTTTTAGTATTTCTCTGAGAACTAATCTATTATATGCAACAATTCCTGCCCCCTCTCCCTCCCCTCCCCACAATGATACATGCATCTCAGAGCCTTTTAAGCAAGGGAGATATCAGAATAATTAACCAGACCACTGCTGCTCTAGTATTCCTGCATCAGCAAATGTTGGGGCATACAACTTACCAGCACAGTGGTGTGCCTCTGATCTTTACATGAGGCTTTGGTGTTTGCTTTCTATCAATTAGACACACATATCTACAAGAAAGCACTGAATTCTAAAATTTTGTCAAAACCAGGTTTCAGTAATAAAGAAATTATGCCTTCAGCATCCCTTCATTCAACAGACTGTAAGCAGTATGGGGCTGACTCATTCCACGGTGCTATTACTAGCAGTATAAAAATTTCAAACAGAAAGTACTTGAGGTACAGAGGAGACAGTTCTGGAAAGAAATAAAGGTTATTATGACCCACAGAGGTCATAGTAAAGAAGCAGGAACAAGATCCACAGGACTGAGAGGCTGAACAAATTCCAACAGCACCTCTGCAAACTACTTTGCTCTCACTGGGAAACATCCTCCCATTTCCAGAATTCACATAGAAAAGCCACAAGGTTTGGCTATTCAGAAATGCTGTTCACAACTACTCCAGGGCAAATTCACACCAGGTAAGACAGGACAGCTAACACAGGATGTATATTTTTCATTTTCAGTATTCAGCATTTTGGTGTTCAGAAACAGGACAGCACAAAGGTAGGAAGAAGGATTCTTTGACATAATTTTGGCCATCTCCATCTCTGACACTGTAAGCCCTCTTCTGCACCAGCTGGATACGGAGAAAGTCATGTGCACACAGGAAACAGGCCTTTGGACAGTGAGATGCATGTGGCATAGCTCCAAGCAAACATATATGCCTGACTATCCCTGTTTTGTGGGTAATGCGGTAGAAGCTTGCTTTCAAACTGGGCATTTGTAATCTTGAACAAAAAAATTCCATGGATAGATTTTTTTTCTGCCTGTACAAAACTGCATCGAGTAAAAACTGAGTAGGTCATTTTGAAATTATATATATGCATACATTTAAAAAAAAACAAACTAAATAAACAGAAAAGCTACTCACTCAGTTTAGCTACTAAGCTGCCTGTAGTGGTTCACTACAGATGAAGGAGGAATCACAGACAGGATCACAAGAACTATTCAATAGGTTGAATTCAATAGGCTAAGAAGTGTACAGAGTACACCAGCTATCACTTTTCAGGATTAACAGTGCCACATACAAATTATTTTGCAGTCTAGCTAGAGTACATCTCAAGATAACTGAAATTAAGGACTTCAGGTCTTAAGCTTACCAGTTACAGCTACCAGTTGGAAGGCCTGGCCTCCAGAGCCCTGCAGACACAGAACTGCCTTTGGAGTTGGACATCCACGCACTGAAAAATTACTTTCTCGAGACTCCTGATGCTTAAGCACACCTGACGCCAAGCACATGGACAGTCCTGTTGAAGTCAATGATGCCACTCATTTAGACAAAATGTACTACATCAGTTAAGTGCCGAGAGAACTGGCATCCCAAGTACTGGGTTTTGGAATAAAGCTTTTGATGGGGCGGGGGGCGTCAGGGAGGAGAGGAGGAGTGTAGAAAAGTTACTCAGAGCAATTCAGTGAATAAGAAAACACCATTTACTGAATTTAATTATTGCATTTGTGAATTGCTTGCAAAGGTACATTTTGTTTCTTTTGCATGGGTTGTCTCAGTAGTGCAATAAGAACCTGAAGGGATATACTATAGCCTGTTGAACGTTCTTGTGCAAATAGCCAGGACAATACCTACATATAACTTAAACCCATTTAAGCCCCATATTTAAAATTTCACTACAGTAGTTCACTGAAGTGAATCACATGAGTAATCAGTATGTACAAGTCTGTGTTTGAGTTGTCTTGCTGTTTATCTAGTTCCATTCTGGCTTATGAGATCATTTGTGATGAACTGCTACAAGGTCACAACATTAATTTGGACTACAATTCAATCAGGGAACAAAATAAATTTTTACATACGACATGCAATGAGCCAAGAACAGGTTAATTTTAACTAAGGTAATGTTTAATAAATGGTTATTCAATGCTATGAACTCTAATATCTTGATAGATCTACTTATAAAAATGACAATTCTCTAGCTCATATTAACTAATCACATTCAAGCTATTCACGGCTATAATTTATCAATTATTCAGGAACCCGCGACAATTAGACTTCAGGTTAAAAAACACTCATAATGCAAAACAGCTTTCTGCAAAATTTCTGAATAAGCACATCAACTGACCATTCACAAAATGTATAGAGAGTCCATATACCTACAGTATGGGTATCCTACACAGAACTCAATGCAGAAAGGTTAAAATATTTCTGTGTATAGCTGATTCTGCTGCTGAACAAAAGCATGCCTGAATCTCTCTTTTTTGATGCAGGGAGTCTGGAAAGGATCTGGTTTTACACTCTGCCTTGGGTGGGATAATGAATGGTCTTTCAGCTGCATTAGCAAGGAGGAAGGCTTGTAGGCAAAGCTTTCAGCTTTTCTTGTAGGTGTAGCTTTAATCACTGGGGACTGTGCTGAGACAAATAAGCCTGTTGATGTGGTATTTCTCTGAAAAAAAGAGCTTGTGCTGCTCCTTTAAAGAGCTGCCAGTGCCTGAAACAACATTATATCTATATTTATGTGTATATAAGTATTCTGCTTAGAAAGAACATCTAGGTCATGTTTTCCATACTGATCTTCCTTCCATCTGCATTATCATGGGCACTTTCACAGAAAGCAAGAACCTTATTAGGGATCTCATCTGCTACTGCTGCTTATTCCCTTAACTGAAGTTTAACCCTCAGTAGAGTACTGGGTTTGCATGGCAAGGTTTTGGTAGGGGGCGGTTACCGGGGTGGCTTCTGTGAGAAGCTGCTACAAGCTTCCCCTCTGTCTGACAGAGCCAATGCCAGCCGGCTCTGAGACAGACCTGCTGCTGGCCAAGGCTGAGCCCATCAGTGACAGTGCTAGTGCCTCTGGGATAACTTACTTAAGAAAGGGGAAAAAAATAATAATAAAAAAGCCACCCTGCCCAACTGCAGCCAAAAAGAGGAGTGAAAAATATGTGAAACAACTCTGCAGACCCCAAGGTCAGTAGAGAAGGATGGGGAGGAGGTGCTCCAGGTGCCAGAGCAGAGATCCCCCTGCAGCCTGTGGTGAAGACCATGGTGAGGCAGGCTGTCCCCCTGCAGCCTATGGAGATCCATGGTGGAGCAGATATCCACTTACAGCCTGTGGGGGACCCCACGCCGGAGCAGGTGGATGCCTGAAGGAGGCTGTGACCCTGTGGGAAGCCCACGCTGGAGCAGGCTCCTGGCAGGACCTGCGGACCCATGGAGAGAGGAGCCCACGCTGGAGCAGGTTTGCTGGCAGGACTTGTGACCCCACGGGGGACCCAGACTGGAGCAGTCTGTGCCTGAAGGACTGCAGCCTGTGGAAGGGACCCACATCAAAGAAGTTCATGGAGGACTATCTCCCATGGGAAGGACCCCACACTGGAGCAGGGCAAGAGTGAGGAGTCCTGCCCCTGAAGAGGAAGGAGCAGCAAAGAGAACATGTGATGAACTGACCCCAACCCTCATTCCCTGCCCCCTTTGCTGCTGCTGGGCAGGAGGAGGGAGAGAAAATCAGGAGTAGAGTTGATCCCAGGAAGGAGAGAGGTGTGGTGGGAAGGTGTTGTAAGATGTGGTTTTAGTTCTCATTACCCTACTCTGATTTGATTGGTAATAAATTAAACTAATTTCCAAGTTGAGTCTGTTTTGCCCATGACAGTAATTAGTGGAATGACCTCTCCCTGTCCTTATCTCGACCCACGAGCCTTTCATTATATTTTCTCTCCCCAGGCCTGCTGAGGAGGGGAATGATAGAGTGGCTTTGGTGGGCACCAGGCATCCAGCCAGGATCAACCCACCACAGTAGACATATCTTTTTCATTTCCCCAGCAAGCAAGCAAAAGTTATCAGCTTGCCCAGGGGAGGAGAGTTGAATTTCAGGGGAAGGGAAGAACACCTAAGCAAAGACAAACAATCAAAAGATTTCATAAGTTGTCATTAATAAATGACAGGTCAACCAAAGAGATATTTTCCCATATGCTTCCCATATGATCCTTAAATAAAAACCTTACTGGGCTCTGCAATTGCTTGTATATAGCTAGGGATAAAGGCATGTTCAAAGGGAATACTGGAGGCTAAGAAATATAACATCGCTCACCTTCAATATAAGCCATGGCTATAAAATACAACACTTTTATGGCACATTAGATATAAGACACCTAGGTAAACAGTGAAAGCCATCATCCTCCACCCATTATCTGGATTTTTGTTATGGACTATTATTTGACATCTTTATATATACTGGGTAGTGCTTTACCTAGTAAAGCCTATTTATATCCCTGGAACAGATCACAAAGTAACTTTTAACATGTTACGGATAAGAATAGCAAAGCCTGGTCTTCTGTAAGTGTATTAAATGCAACATACCTCTAGTGTATCTGTTATACTTACAGTGGGTTTTCGACTGGCAGTTTTAGCCCTCTTCCAAATCCTGGATCCACGACTCGATTATTATTAAAGAGCATGCCATTACTTTTCAGCCAGCAAGAGGCTTGTGTTTTGCAGCTGCAGCTTGACTCAGTACTTCAAGGTCCAACACCTGCTGCAGCAGGCTGCAGGTTCACATGCTAATTCTCATGTCATGTGGTATCCTGTTACAAACCAGTGTTTATAGCACACCTCAAAACTAGAGGCAAACAACAAGAGGAAAAAAATGGCCTGTATGCAAGGAAAATGGTGTTGGCTAGTATTTGAAGGGAGGTGATCTAGAATCCTTTAGGAGGAAGAGGAGGAGGATACTCCAGAAGATATAACCAGCAATTAAGATGATACTGAAGCTGTTATGACTGTTGCACTGTATAGCAATGTCCTCACCAAACACCACGATGACATTTGCATTCAAATGTTAATATCCACCGCAGCAACTGAGGAATGCCCCAGGCCCAGACTGGTCACATGCAAAACTTCCACCAACCCAGGAAAGGCCAACAGCAATCCCTATGATTTTACATGGCATGCCCACACTCAGAGACCTACTCCACACTAAGCTGTGCTCACAACCCTGCCAGAAAGTCCAATTATGTATCAATGTTATTCAAAATTACATGCATTTTATAGTGGTTTTAGGTTTTGCTTTTTTTTAAATCTGAAATAATACATCAAGGCCAATCCAGCTTTGAGTAGACAACAATTAGAATAACCAACAAACATCAAACCCCTGCTAAATTGCAAAGGGCACAGCCCTGACCTAAAGAGGAGGATGCATTAGTGTAATAACATCACATCACAGCCCTTCAGAGCATATAGCAACTGACAGCAAGGGGAAAGGGAAGATCTTTAGTACCTCCTTGCCCACTCTTCCTCAGGTAAATCCTTACCTGTTAATGGCTAAGCACATCAGAAGCAGACTTTGGTGGTAGTTTATAAAGAGCCACAAGTGAGAGGCTGTGAATGCAACATCTTGATTCTTTTCAGAGAAGAAAGCGTAAGGCCGGAGCTACACCTGAGGCTGCCAGACTGACAGCACTGCAGTTAGCCCATACACATGCCCTAGGAGGAACCTTACAGTTCAGCACAACTCCCTTAAAGGGCAGCATTATTCAGACATTATCAAGCGTTTGTCTTTGATCCACACAGTTCATGTATGTACTTGTCTAGTGCATGTTAACTTGTCCAAGATGGCTGAGTATTTTCTTTTTATTTTAATTTGATGCTTTGCCTGCCTAGCACTCTCTGTGGCTTACATAAACAATGCAGAAGTCCAAAACAGTGATGCCGCTGAACACCCAATACTGCTTTGCTGTCCTCTGTACAGCATCCTTGCTGAGGTGCCCTTGTAACCCCCAGTGAAAGCCCCGTCTTTCAGAGTAATTTAAATAGCTTCCTTCTGCCACAGAGCACTTCACAGCATGGGATAGGACCTCCTCCTGGCTCATCAGGTTTAATTACCTATGAAACTGTCTGATATCGGCACTTTTATTAAGGGATCATGCCCACAGCATTAATTAATCTAACAGACCAAAGTGGATATCAGATCTTCATTTCTAAACAACGTGTTGAGCTCTCCCAAGCATCCTATAGCGAGAGCAGGAGAGTCCAGATCCACAACACTGCCTCTAGACCCTCCCTTGTCCTCCTCATCAAAACCCTTCTCCAAGGGGCTTTATCCCCAAATCAAGCCTGACAGATTTTACTTGTCTCAGCTGCAGATACTCCACAGGAACAAGGCAATTATTTGAAAAACCAAATCCCAAAGCATTTTCTGAGTGGTTTTTTTCTGTTTGCCTTTTAATTGCCAAGCCCTTTATTATATATACGTTAAATAAAATGTTACTCACTGACAGGCTTAGGTAATTACTGAGCAAAGGAAAACAACAAATCTGTAAGAAAACAAGATACTTTGCAGAGATGATAAATTAGGGTGGAAAATGCTCAAATTGCACAAAATGCTTTCCAGGAAAGTTTAAGTTATATTGTATTATTTGCGGTTTCTAAAAATGTGAGGCATAGAAAGATGCTTTCTCTTCTCCCCCACCTGTATTTACTGATGAGGATCGTTAAGGGTGAACTATTGAAATCTGTCTGCAAGGAGAGCCTGGGCTTGTTTACCTAGGTGTGGTGGAGCAGGAGAGAACAGCAGGGCCCCTTGCAGTGCAACGATCTGAAGTGCTGAAGCTTTTTAAGTCAGCATGAGGGACAGATGAGCAGAAGGGTTGCTCACGGTCCCTGGGGACAAACAGCATCACTGTGCGGTACAGTGCAGCAGCATTGGCAGAGCATGCAGTTAGCACTGAGGTATTGGATACAGACAATAGCCTGGATTAGCTTGGCAGCCACCACATATATGAATTTCTGCAATACTGTACCTGCATGCAATTAGAAAGAAAAACAATAAAGCTCAAAGAAGCCAACCCTACGTCAAAGCTACAGCATGGACCTTTTTAGCCTGATGGTAGCAGTGATGGCACCAAAACACAGAGCATATGTTTATTAAATTTATTGTTCCTCCCAAATCACCTACATGTTTGCACCATGGTTTCTCATAGATTCACATATCCCCATTTTTTCATCTCTCAACACTGGGATTTTGCATCAGCTCTTGAAGATTAGTGCATATTATTTTTTTTCCCCTCAGTTCAGAGAAAAATGAGGTGAACAAGGGAACCTAATGCAGCAGCACCAGAAGCAATTTAGTAGTGACCTACTTCTTTGTGAGAAGGAAGCAGAAATGAAGGGGATGATGTCCCAAAGACCACAGTGCCAGGTGACATCTCATGCACCACCAGCTCAATCTACCACTGAGTTTTTGGGAGAGAGCTGCAGAAGGCTGTTGTTGTACTATAATGTGAAAGAAAATTCAGGCATGAAATAATTTGAGCCAATTCATGGCACTCAGAGTGCTGCACGTTTTTCCCTTTGAGTAAAACAAAACTGTGGAATCGATTTCTCTGAGCCAAACATCTCATGTGACAAATATAAAGTTACATTAAAATATCTGGCAGCTTCTCTCTCCTCCAACTCAACATAAGAATTCAAATCATCTGGGACACTCAAGCTAAGAGCTAAAGCAAAAGGAGAAGATGTGCAATTATAAAGGCCAATTTGAGGCTAGAGAGGGTTGGTTATATTCCTGTTTCCCCTGTCTTGAAGATTGTTATACTGTGACTAACATACTCCAGAAAATACAGCATGAAGTTTACATTAGGAAGATGTTTGGGTTTTTTCCTGCAAATATACTAACAGCAGCCACCACTAGAATTTTACCATTCTCTTTAGCTGTAGCCCTGCAAAAAATTAAATCATACACATTCCCTTTCGTGACATCTAAGTCTTCAATATCAAAGCAAGAGTCTTTTAGAATATAAAACAATGTTTCAGACATCACAGCTTGATATAATATTTGGATTTTTTCTTGTGATGGCATCTGTGTATTTACAAACTGGCAATGTACCACAGTTCCTAAGGGAGCAAAACTTATTTCCTCAACTAATCTCCTTACTGAGAGAGCAGTGGAGATCTTAGCAAATATGCTGAGCTATAAAAGCTTTTATCCTTGGGACAAAGCACACCAAACTCTGATGCACTACATTCATTAGACGGAGTTGAGGGAAGCACGATCAGTCCTCCTGGCTCTGACAGTAAGAATCTTCCAAGCCTGCATTCAAAGCCCCATGCAGCTGCATGTGAAACCCATCCCAAAAGCTGTGGGATACTAAAGCATCCGGACACAGCCTCCTGTTCCTCACCAGAAGCATCCTAATACATGCAGAGAACCATTGCTGTAATTTACAGAATGCTTTTATCACAGCCCAGACATCAAACAAGCTCTGCTCAACTTTAGTTTTATACTCATCACTGGAATAACCTCACAATGTGGAAATTCCTTAATTCCAGTAGAGGCAAGCTCTGAGCAAAGCATGCAAATATGAAACAGGAAGAAAAAATCGATCCTCAATACAGGCTAATTGACTCATGCAAGGCAATGTGTATCAGGCAACAGCAAATCTGAATTCCAGAAAACTCAGACTGAATCTCTGCATCCTATGCTCAGGTCAATCTCTTATTAAAGTCAAGGGAAATTCAGATAAATAAGACATTCAGCAACTGCCTTTTCATCTGAAGTTCAAAAATCCACAGTTACTTCTCCAGAGGAGTTTCTCCAGATCTGACTGCGAGGATATTTCAAGCAGGGAGCCTGTATTCCTGGGTTATAAACTCCAAGCGGGAATTTATATGAACATCAAGGAATCCAAGCGCTGCAACGCTGGTTGTAATTAGCAGCAGTAGAGTATACTGCAAACACCAACATTTCTCCTTTGAAGTCTGCTGCTGTTCTATACTATGAGATGATCCCTAGGGAATTTGTAAATTGAGCCGAGTATAGCCCTGAATTCAGATTTGTACTTGGAATGAGAGTCCCCAGAGAGAACAACCCACCTAAGGCTGGAAACTGCTGCTGGGAAAGGAACCCAGCTTCTGTGCTGGACCAGAGCCAAAGTCACACCAAAAGGTCAACACTGTTGTGCTGTTGGGAGCTCTGTTTTAGGCAAGACACCCAGTAACACTGTAATGATCATCTGTCAAGTGCAGGGGGCTTCCATGGAGGACTCCAAACGCTATGTGCAGCCAGACACTTTCTACTGACTGAGGTCACATGAAGAGCCAAAAAAAAAAAAAAAAAAAAAAAAGGAAAAACAAGAATAGCATGGAAGAATAAAAACAAAAAAGGTTGATAATTGCAGTTCTGGACTTTTCTCAGTCCTTCTCATCTGCACCTCCTGGCCCTTTGTCTGGCACCTTTCTCCAGGAACATGGTCCTGTTAATTATGAACAGTCTCTGGGTACTTAAAATTTCCCCAGTTCTGAGCTGCAGCTGTGTTTTGCTGCTTGCTCCAGTTGAGACCTTTTTCATTAGGAGTCTCTAATCAAAGTTCCTCAGAAGCAGTCATCATCTCAATACATGTTATTCACTGACTCGAAGATGCCCTCGTGCAGAGATGAGTGCCGCTGAGATGTGGTCATATGCAGTCCCCTTACCTAAATCGCAAGCTCCTTCTGGAGCGTCTCCTTCAGCCCAGCAAAGCAGACTGCCCCTCCAAAGATCTGGGTGCTTCTCTCAAGCCCCTTATCCAGGCACCACTTCACTCTCCTTCCCAGATCAAAGACCTTTCGCAGTTCAGTAGTCCCAGTTCAGGCTCTGATCGGTCAGACCCAGTAGCATGGAAACAAGTATGGACATGCCAAGTCCTGATGTCCTAGGAGCCCCATCTACCCTGAGTAGCTCTTACCTGAGCAAAAGGGCCTCTCTGATTAACACAGTGTCAGGCAAGATATGATCACATAAAATAAGAAAGGTAGACAATATTTACTGAATCCTTCATTCGCCACACAATTGTTAAGTATTAGTTGCTCTTACAACTCAACCAACCAGTCTGTAGTTTTATCCTCTATTTTTTTTTCCCAGTTTTCCTCTGTATTGATATACTTCTATGCTACATCATTATGCAGAGCTGCTGCTTGCTGTTAAACAGATGCTGCTATTTATGCCTGCAAGAGAACTGACCTCTAGATGTGGGTGTGCTTTATTTTTAAAGCATTTATTTCCTTTTGCATGAAAGGCACCAAATTAAAGCAAGGTATTTTTTCCCCCATTTTCAGAGTATAACAGAACACAAAAACATAAACCAAAGTATGTTTAAACACCTTTTCCAAATCAAGTAAAAACCCATCCATCTTAATAGCAACCAAAACTGATAGCTCTTCCTACAAACTATGAGCGCAGCAGATGTTAGAAAGCTGTTTAATCTTCGTTAGAGCACTTTAGGTAAAAAACTGTGGCTTTCAAATATGTACAAAGAAGGTCAGAAAACTAAAATGCCTTGAAACAGTTTTGCTCTCGGGCCAATGGGATCTGAAATGACCTCTAATTTCTCGAGTTCCCAAACTTCATTATTAGCAAGCCCTCTTTCCCTTTTGATGTTTTTAACTATGCAGAAGGTGGGTGTTGCCTTCAGCGTATCTAAAACTTTTAAGCATTTTTGATTTATTGTCCTTGAAAGGTTAGTGTACCTGAGGCTGAAGCTAATGACTGGAGATCCATTGAAGTGCAGATTTACCATAATCACTTTTTCAACCGCATCATGAGGACAGCTTTACAGTTTCTCCTGGATGTTGAAGAAAAAACACTGCAACACCCCTCAAATTCTCAAACTGCACAACTATTTTATAAAAGTTACTATTCTTAGAAGGTTTCCTCTTGCTTTATAAACGGATATCGCGTCTTTACACTGGTTCATTTCCAGCATCTGCACCAAAACTTCAAGAAGCTGATCTCTTCTGAAAGCAACATTGTTCTACTGCTACTAAGCTCAGCAGACTCACCAAACACCACAGGAAGCTTATAGCAGAGAGCCTTCAAATTATAGCTGTTCTTTTTACAGGTCTGTCATATCTCCTAGTAGGATGTATAGGTTTCAGTATTTATTACTATCATCCTGAATAAGACTATACAATTTTCTATAAGCACGAACACAAGCCCGTTACTTTTAATTTTATGGCACAGACACGTTCTTTGATGCAATTTAGTACATCTCTGTCACAAAAAAAAAATAAAATCAATGATTCATCCAAATTCAATTCAGTCATTGATCGAAAGAAATGCTAACTTCCTGTTATTTATTCCTGCACTTAAGAGTTCAAAACCACTGGCTTTTTTTTTTTTGACAGCATGAAGGGAGGGTTTACCCCCTGTCTAATCCTCTCTAATATTATATTGTTGCTTACCTTCACTTGAGCGAGAGAGACCAGAAAAATATTCTGAAACAAAGTAGTACAGGAGTTGACTCAGGCGTAGAATAAAACATCACAAACACCACAGCTAGAAAACAGGAGAAAGCCAGAGATAATGGGGTGTTCCTACAAAAATGCAAACATGTATTCCATATATAGAATAAGGGCCTAATACAGTGAAGGCTGCAAGAAAATTTTTTATCATCTCTGATAGGCCCAGGACAAGACCTTGAAGCACAGCTCAGGAGGAGGTTGTATTTGTTTTTAATCTTTTCTGTAATGACATGATGTCACTGGATTCACTTCCCAGCACTGAGAACAGACAGACAGACAGAAAAGAAGGGTTGCAGCCTTCTGTGCCTCCAGTGCTTTGCTCCGGGCCAGGATGAGGCAGAAGATGTCAGTGTGGTGTGCACTTTTATCAGGAAAATGTACCAACTCACCTCCTCTGTTTTCCTTCTTAGACACAACATGGCCATCCCCTCCAACTCAGGAATGCAGTCCTCCCCTGCAGACAGCTCTCTTCTGAATTTGTCTGCAGCTCTTTGGCAGTTTTAAGCCTCACAGGCTCATCTTTGTTCATGTAACAAAGCCTACAGTGTGCCACGACTGCCCTGGGACAGGGTCTGAACCTGTCAAGCATGACCTAACTTAGCAGTTGCCCACAGGTCTGCTCTGACTCCAGATGGGCACATCAAAGAGTTAGCGGCAACTGGAGGTGCCTTCATAGCAGTCAGTGACAAGCAAGGCTGTATTTCTTCACTACAGAGTGGCAGACAGTGCTGGGGAAGTGGACACCACCTTTAATTACAAATTTATTAGCCCATCCTAACTACAGCCAGAAGGCATTATTATTAGCACACACATTTTTTTCAATCAGACCTTAATTGGCTATCTGCTTCACTCAAGCCAATGAAGTATCAATGCCATGCTCTCAGAGAAGTTACAATTCATTCTTTTTAACATTAAAAGGGGGAATCATGTGAATACTGGTGCACTTGACAGCTTACTCATTTAAGTCAACTTAAATATTTTTACTGGAACCAAGCCCAAAAGCTAAGTTTTCTGAAAAAATGTATGTTTTCCCCTACATCTGCTCAACAGAGCAATAACACAGGTATTGTTGTTACTGTCAGCTCCCAGAAAGAATATTTCAGGACACATGGAAGAAGTTGCCTTTCAGGACCCATCCTCTGTTCACCTGGCTTCTCCTTGTAATCTGTCAGCACCTAGCTAAAATTAATTCTAGAGAGATGCATAGAGATCTATTGCACTAATTGGCAATTATGCAGGGAAATAGGGTAGAGTCTGCCAGAGTATTAAACATAGACACATGCCAAAGCAGGTTAATAATGGGTCTTATTTTCAACTTTTCCTTATGCTCTCCAGTCTGCAACTTTACCATGAAGAAAATTTCTCCCCACATCTTTACAATAAAACAAATAATTGAGCTAACCTTTTATCCTAGCATTTGCCCCAACTTCCAAAATATACAAAACGGGTCTAGTGTTGCAGGTCTGTGCTCATCAACTGCTGTCATGTATCCAAAATAGCTTACCTCAATTAAGGGAACACAGAACACTTTAGACTGAAAAAGACAGTCACACATCTATAGCAGTAAGGGATCTCTAGTCAAACCATGACAAATTTTACCTTTATTTACATTAAAGAGTGTCCTAATGTTGCTCAGGTGATGGCTCATTGGCACTGTTGGATTTTTTTGAGCAACAGAGCCCTCACCATGCCTGAGGAGGTAAAGAGGTTATTCTTGTAGCGCTATACCATCTGCTTTGATGTAGGTTTGTAATGGTACTGAGAGCAGATTTTAAAGTGTTGGAAGATTTTATAAATGTAACAAATGATGGGCTTTATAGTGTCCTGGAGTTGAAGTATCCATGACAACTCTCTACTGTTCCAAGGGACTTTTAGTCAGATACTGGGAAAGTCACTTATAGCCTGGTTTTTGTAAGCTGCAGGAAGGTCCTGGGGGATTTTTCTCTTAATCCGTAAAGACTTCACTGCCTCCAGCCATAATGGGAGACAACATCCACAGCTGCGGGGTTCCTCAGTTTCAGCTGGCCCCAAGAGTAGTTACAGCTTAAAGAAGATCTACCTAGAAAATTGTTCCCAGTTAGCATAGACAACTAGCTGTCATGAAGAGAGCCCAAATAACCCACTTGGTTTCAAAAACAAAAAATGCCAAAAACCCACAAAAAAAATCCCACCCAAATCTCTTTCCATTGTAACCGCTAAGGAGTTCAATCACTACAGAGCCCCACTGGACATAAAAACTTTGATTATCAAAGGCATGGTATATCCCACCTAAGCCCACGAACACACATACCCCCAATGCCTTTTGGAAACCCTTGTTTTTCTGACCAAGTACTGTGAATGGAGTGGTGTGGCATATCTGTTATTTTTTATACATCCTTTCCCTAAAGAATTACTCTATTCTGTCTCATTAGATGATGAGCACTTAGAAGCACATCTGAATGCACTTCCCTTGAAAAGCTCAGTGACACAACCATAACTTTACAACTTTGATCCATTACTAATTCTCTTTTCTAGACTGATCTCATAGCAGCAGCCTCTGCCCCAGCCAACTAGAGCTGCTGTTGCTGTTTGTTGTTACTTTCAAAGAATGAATAGAAGTGGCCCTTTCCCCTCTAATTTCCCAACAGTGAACATTAAAGCATAGTACACAGCCTGACCCTCTTTCTGTGATTGATATTTTGAATGTGCACAATTGATTTGGCCACATACATTATTCATGAGCTTTTGTCTTTTTAATTGTAAAAATAAACCCCTATGGGTTTAGGGGTCAGCTGTCTTGGGGGCTCAATGCTATACTGTTTGGCACAAGATCCCTGGTCTCCAAGCCCCTAATTCATCATTTAAGTATTTACTAAATTCAACACATAGAATTCCCAGTGAAGCCTGTGGAACCAAGTACCCACATCCTTAAATTTAAACATTGCTCAGGTGCCCTGAGAATGGGGCAGACTATTCAATGCATTAGAGATCCAAGTTTTAAAGGATTTTATTAAAAGGCTCCTGACAGCTATAAGTCCTACTGGCCTGATCCTCCCTCTATGACATGTACACAAAAAAGGCCACACAGCTCAGAGTGGGCTGTGAGAGAGTGCAACACGTCCTGTTGTGTCTGCTTACTGGGCAGACAGCAGAGCTTCTTCCACTTGGACCAAGAGGCTTCATCTGGGGAGATACAACCTGAAATGATTCTGGTAAGGAATCTGAAAGAAATGTGACGAAGTTTACACCAGAATTAGGACAACAAGGCTGCTACAAAGCGAGCACTGTCACACAGGGAAACACAGGGGCCCCTTTGACAGCAGGTACCCAGGGGTTAGCAGGAATAAAAGCCCCAGGAGACCAAACTGACCAAGCTCTGCTCATTTGTTCTGTGTGACAGAGAAGAGGCTAATTAGACACCAAGCAATGCAACCCATCCTACTACATAGAAATCTTAACAAGACTAGCACAGCAGCATTAGCAACCCTTCACACATGACTTGCTCACAGGACAGATCTCCAAATAATTTACTGACTCATGCTTATTTTGTCAGTAAAGTTACAGAATGTGCGCAGCGTCCATGGCTAGTACAAAACCCAAAACCAACCAAACAAAAAAAACCCCAAACAAAACCAAAAGCACCCAACAAACATGTTTCCCAAATGCTTTGCAGTTGCCGCTATTTGCAATCCTGAGGTTCTCTGCAGTTCAGCAACAGCTTTTAACAACAACAACAAAGCATTATGGAAATCTGGTTCACAACGAGACAGTGCAGGAAAAAATTGTATTCCTACCAGATCTAATTTGGTTAGTATTTATATACAGAGGTCTCAGTATTTTGGACAAAATACTGCAAAAAATAAGTTGATATGCTTTTCCCTTGTTAAAAAAACCCACCAAACTATAGGCTTGGACATGTTTTGAAAAGTTCTCTCTATTGAATAAGAGGCTTTCCACACTTCTTAACTTACAAATTAATGAAAAACAGAAACAAAAATCCTTTAAAAACCTGAAATCCTTCTGTAAAGTTGAAGATTATCTTGGAACACAGGTTTTAACTAATAAGCTCTTAGAGCCCAAATGATATTTTTTAATAAACCTTACAATTTGAAATTGTTACAACTTAAGGGAATTTTCTAACTGGGATCCAAGTATTTTAAAACTGAAGTAAAGGAGGCAAGGAAAATAATAACAGAAGTTAGTTAAGGGAATTAAACAGAGTCATCTGAATGCTTTCATGTTCAAACTGATGCAAGGTCTATATTCAACAAATGTGAAGGTAAATCAGAAAATTTCCTTTATGTACACTCCTTAAATCCACAGGTAATTTGATTTCACACATTTTGCATCTTTATTAGGTTACAGTTAACAACATGTTAATATAAGTAAAAGACATGACTCCAGTAACGGCTTCACTAAAAGTAAAATACAATGTGAGCATTGTAAGTTATCTTTCCTGCTGACAATGTTGAATTTATAGTAAATACCGAAGATAGTTATATAGATCTACTGAGATGCGTTCCTGCAGAGGATTTTGGACAACTGACAAACATTATCACATAAAGATGTACCACATAGACCTGAGTTTAGCCATTTCACTTTATGTTGCCTGATAGCATGGAATTAACTGAAAGGAGGTGGTTGAAGGAGGGAAGAGTAGAGGTGTGCCCTCTTCAGGCAGCAGCTGGCTGGCTGAAGGGAGACCGTATTCCCTACCCAGGGGCAGAGAACACTTAAGAGAAGTTATACACTGCCATATAACTTTGTTGCATGCTTACTTTGCAAGCCTACTGGTTTCCATTTTGAAGTTGAGTCGCTTTAAAAAGGTGCTTTCTATTAAGTGTGCTGAGCAGACAGCAAGTGGTTGTTAGTCCCACCCTGCAGCAGAACTGAGACACACACGAGCGCAAGGTTCGTCCTGCAACATGGCTTTGGGACTTCTCGCACACCTCTGACAGCTGCAGCACTGTGGAGCAACTGGGATAGGTCTAAAACACAACCATAGCTATCCAGTATGCAATTAAAAAATCCATTTTCTGTCACAAAAGTACATTTTTTTAATTCAAGATGAAATTAGAAGCTGTACTGACAGTAATTTTTTTTTTTTTTCCAGAAATCTCAGGACTGACAGCTTCCAGCTTTTCCCTTCCATAAGGTCTATGCACTAGACTGCTCAAGTATCTTGTTCCCATTTGCCCACCTACATGATGCCTCAACTTTAAAATATCAGCACACCAGACATGTTATCAGTCCTTAATCTTGCCATGAATGTCTGAGTCACTCATCATCTCCTCCTGCCTTACCATAAAGGATTGCCTGCTATAGGTTGTTATTCCTTGTCTATTCAATTTAGTTTTAAGACATGCTATTGGTCAAGTGTCCCTCTGAGGTACAGCCTGAAACATCTCGCTGTCAGGAATGTTCTTCTTCCTTGCATTTATTTCATATCTCTCTAGTTTCACCTTTCTTCTGTCTTGAGTAATTCCTCTTCATATTTTTGTTCTTCAAATATTTATAGTGTATTATGTTCCATGCCTCCCTCCGCCACCACCTTCTAGCAATCTTCCTTATTAATCAAATCCTTCAGACTCCTGTTAATTTCTCAGCTACTCTTCTCTGGCCATCTTCTCAACTACAATAACTTCACAGTGATGAAGTAATCAGAATGTAATTTATTTTGGGTGCACTTACTTAAATACTTTATAGAGAGGCACAGCAAAGTGGATCAAGTAGCATTCATTTAGGCAACTTGTTCAGTTCTGATACTTAGACATGCACCCCTCCCACCACACATGAGTTTTTGCACATTGTTTGCAAACTGGCCACAGTTAAACTGGCTATTGTCGCGACCCTCACAGCTATCTCTCTGGATAGAGCGGTAATGGGGGTGGTTGTCTGATGAGGTGAACAACACAACCAGTTGCCAACCTACAGTTTCTGTTCAAAGCCACTGATGCTCTCCTTTGTGTAATGAACACTTACACCATATGGGGGGTTTCTTCATCTGCAAGATGACATAACTTTACACATGGGAGCTCCTGGGGACTTCAGTCTTCAAGAAAAGAGCAAGGATGGGTCAACAGGAAAGAAGGTTAAAACACAGATCATCCTGCCTGTTCCATCCCCTGCAGCTCTTCTGCGGATGGAAGGGAGCCTGGAATTTGCAATAATAACCAATGCAATCTTGTTCCATTCTCTCCAGGAGTGGATTTATGTCCCTGGGCTGAGAGGCTCCTCACACATTCCCTCTGCAATTCAGCTTTCAGCACCTTGTTTACATTTCCAATGGCTCCCTCCAGGATGTGTTTCAAGTGCAATAAGCAGGAATTCTGCATGCACAATAAAATCCAAATGTACTCACAGTTTATGAAGGTTGAACAAGAAGGATGAATGAGACACTGAGTATCAGTAAGGAAAATAAAAATCCAGACAATAATGGAAGCGAAAAATAACAGTTAACTCTAAGGTAATTTTAATGTATATTAGAGCAGGTCAATTGAATGCTTTTATGTTCAGACTAATGCAGAGCCTATATTCAACAAGTTTATAGGCAAATTAAATTTCATATATGTATATTTCTTAAATGTATAGGTAACAGTAAAAAGTGCCTTGCTTCAAGAAATAAATACCTTTTTAAAAGATATATTTCTCAATGTTACTGTAAAAACTGTTTTCCTCAAGTTTGTAGTATTTTCAGTGGACACCTCTTGCTCCTCAGTAAGATCAATCATGCCAAGAGGAAGATTAGAAGAGATAAGAGCACTGTTTACAAGCTCTCGGTTAGACAGGGTCTGAAGTACCCTTCTGGACCAAATCAGGCTGCACTGCAGTACCCTCAAAGTCAATGCCAATTGTTTGGCACTTCACTGCCTAGATCAGTTTACTCTCCACCCCATTTGTTTTCCTCCTTAGTGTCACTGCACATGTTTGGTTCTCTTTGCACTATGCACAGTTCACATTTTAGGACAGGTGAAAAGTAAAGTGTACCACTAGGAAAGTATCTATTATATGCAGAAGTTCACCAAGTTTTCCTCTTGACCCACAGATCCTGGAGCCATTTCAGTTTCTAGTTCTCATGAGCTAGAATTCTGCATTCTTGTTCCTGTACTTTCTTAAGCTGTTTAAAAAAAGCATATCACATGCACCAGAATACTTTCCCTTTCACATACCCATCCCACAGTGTCTGGAATGCAGCTTTTTCCAGAACAGACAGGAAGAACTTCTCAGATTTATTTTACCATATGAATTAACTCAAAACATTTTTGTTAGATGATGAAGAAAAGAGTTTTACACTTGGAAAGTAAAGGTAAGTTTGAGATGGTCACAAAGAGCAGGAGTGTGAAAAATCACTGCTCCTGACAATATTCAGCAATGTCGTTAGGGGTTTTGGAAAGCAGACTTGGCAACAAGAGCAACATTGAAAGGACTATCATTCAATAGCTGACTGAAATAAGTGTTGGTTTCTGCTAATATGAGCCAGCTGGGTTTATCCTTGTCAAGAATATCATGCATGGTTGGCCTATGGTATATTACATAGGGGTAATGATTCAAACCAGAGATCTTAGAAGTCAGCCCATGCCATCTGTAACACCAAGTGTTATATATAAGGTTTGGTCTGCAGAGGTTTAATTAACATGAAAAATTAGTTTTCAGACAAAATACTAGTGTTAAAACTTCTCTAATTCCTTTTCCTTATGTAAACATGCAGTTTTGCTTCATTATAAAACAGCAAAACAGAAAGTTCTCCCCAAAAATCCATCTTGTCCCCTCCATTCAGAAGCAAATAGTTTGGCCCTCAATATAAGTAAGTCTCTGTATATGTCATGATTTCAGTTGCTTAGTACCAGTTCTGGAATGGTAAAAAGGGGGAGAGGTTCAGAGAGAAAAAAAAAAAAAATTCTCCTTTTTACTGTTGATTCATTTCAAAGACCACAAGAACGCAAACATTGGCAGAAGTGATTGGATGGGTGGCTGTATTGCTGAGGTTTTCTGTGCGGCAGTGCAGTTTGGGCAAGGGTGCTAAAAGCACTTCAGTCCCATAGGCAAGCCTGGAAAACCCCTTGCCCTCATTGCTTTTGTAGCTTTGGCTCAACTTGCCCAAGCAAAATAAATGAACTGGTGGTCCTACACATGCCCTCTTTGGTCTTGTCCTTTTAGTGTGTCTGCTTGCTGCATTTCATATCTTTATGCCATTTCCAGCCCATCTGAACTAGACTTCCCTTCCTTCTTTCCAGAGATATAAGCGTCAATTCCTTCTACCAAATTATACAAAGATCGGCTTTCTACTCCTGACTGGTATCCTTCTACAAAAGGAACTGGATCTTGACCTCCTCGTAATTTCCTTACAATATTTGCCAAGCATAAATTCAAACTGAAAGACTCATTTCCACTGAAACTACCCCATGCCTCCTCACTCCACCCTCTCCCATGTTAATGGTTTGGCTATCATCTTCAATTTGACCTTCCAGAAAACAACTCAATGCAAATGCTTTCTGAACAACATGTCAGAATAACACCATGGAGACAGACTAGGGAGGTTAAAACTCTGGTCAAGCCACCAACCAACATCTCCACTATCACAATACCCGTTTCCCAAACTTGGCAAAGGTTTGTGCACCCTTTCACAATGCTACTACAAAGTCAGACCTGAGGGAGTTATTTGGTAGATACCTATGATGAGTGTGCCCACCCACTTACATGGGAGAGTTAACTGAAACCACACAAAGCAGAATAAATCCTAGGAGCAGAGATTATGTTATACCAACCTTCAACTAATCAACAACCTGGAAATTAAGGCTCTCACATTGAATGTAAAAGAAAAGGAAAATTTCAATTCAACATTTCAAATTAATACTTTTGAGAGGAAAAACTTGTAAAGTACTTTGATCTCAATTGTTATTTCTGATTAATAAAGATATTATTATTATTTACAATGTTTTTGCTATGGAAAAGTGGCTTTTCTTCCAATCTTTTTTTAAAACCATAAAGTGCTACCCTTCTATTTACTGCATGAAAATTATTAGGTTTTTTTTTTTAAGTGTGGAAGGGGTAAAAGAAAGCTACCAGTAACTAAGACACTTGTAAAATAAACACAGATCTACCACAAAGTAGCCTGCAGTCACAGACATGATGTACTCTGCAACATTATTTCCACCTTCATTCCACCTACCAGACTTTATTTATTATTGTAGTTTCTTCTCCTCCTGGAAGAACCAAGTAAAGGTAGGTACCTGTGCATTTATATACAGTGAGCTGCACAAAGCCAGAGAAAGAGAAATAGGAAAAAGAGTACATAGAGAAGCACGGTGAGGAGAAATAAGATCAGGATGTTTGAGTATTAGAAGGGCAGGAAATATGAAAGCAGAGAAAACATTGATACCGCTGACACTCTTTTCCAGATTAAGCACATCTGGTATATCTGACTCTTGTTGTCAACTGGAATAAGACGATATAAAAGGAA
>NW_010972572.1:1638826-1639250 GCF_000737465.1 Haliaeetus leucocephalus | reverse complement strand
GGAAGCCCGCGTACGTGAACTGAGAGGGAAGACAGCTGTTAAGAAGGGGTCACCCAAGAAGAAGGCTGTCAGCGTAGTTGCTGTAGAGGCCCAAGAAAGCACTCAGCGATCCTCCAGGCATAGAAGAACTGAAACCACCTCCCTTGATTCTGGTGAGGGGACTTCTGGTCTGGTACCGCAAGGATCGGACAGTGAATATTCTGATGAGGAACAGCAATAGAGGGTCCCTGCCTTCGGCCAGGAGGAGGAAAGGGATGACCGGATATACTGGACTGTGTGGATTCGATGGCCTGGCACATCAGACCCACAGAAGTATAAGGCTTTGGTAGACACTGGTGCACAGTGTACACTGGTGCCATCAGGATACAGGGGCACAGAACCCATCTGGATCTCTGGAGTGACAGGGGGATGCCAAGAATTGACT